>NW_028120632.1:0-160000 GCF_965178545.1 Coloeus monedula | reverse complement strand
GGCTGCTGCCTGTGGCTGCTTTTAGGGAGAAAGGGGTGTTGTTTGGGGTCCTGGTTAAGGTTAGGTTTAGGCAACAGGGCTTGTGTGTCATACCCCTTGTGTTTGTTGTGTAGTGTGTGATTTTTGAGCCCTTTCTCTTTATTCCCTGGACTCCCCCTGGGCTCTTGGCCTTTATTATGTTCTCCTGCTGCCTCCTCCTTAGGCTCTTGGCCTTTATTATATCCCCCTGGAATGTCCCCCTGGGCTCTCGGCCTTAATTGTGTCCCCCTGCAGTGTCCCTCCTTGGCTGCCACCCTCTGTGTGTTTTTCTAACCTTTTTTGTGTGGGTGTTGTCCTTCCATGGGGGCTGCGGTGTTCTCCTGGTGCTGGGGGGTCTGCCTGCTGCGGCTGGGTGGGCTAAAATGGTGGCCTGAGGGGTGCTGTGGGGTGGTGCATAAATGGCGGGAAGGGGGGGGCTTGCGGGGGGGGCGCCCTGAGGGGAGACGCAACAGCGGGAAGAGGGGCCGTGAGGCGGGAAGGGGTGGAGGGTACCCTGAGGGGAGCCGCAATGGCGGGAAGGGGTGCCGTGAGGCGGCGGGGGCTGCCCTGAGGGGAGCCGCGGGCGGCAAGGGGTGGAGGGTACCCTGAGGGGAGCCGCAATGTCGGGAAGAGGTGCCGTGAGGCGGCGGGGGCTGCCCTGAGGGGAGCCGCGGGCGGCAAGGGGTGGAGGGTACCCTGAGGGGAGCCGCAATGGCGGGAAGGGGTGCCGTGAGGCGGCGGGGGCTGCCCTGAGGGGAGCCGCGGGCTGCAAGGGGTGGAGGGTACCCTGAGGGGAGCCGCAATGTCGGGAAGAGGTGCCGTGAGGCGGCGGGGGCTGCCCTGAGGGGACCCGCGGGCGGCAAGGGGTGGAGGGTACCCTGAGGGGAGCCGCAATGTCGGGAAGGGGTGCCGTGAGGCGGCGGGGGCTGCCCTGAAGGGACCCGCGGGCGGCACGGGGCGGGGGATACCTTGAGGGGACCCACAATGGCGGGAGGGGGGAGCGGCGGGCGGCGGGGAGGTGCGGTGGGGCGGTGTGAGGAGGCGGAGCGGTGCGGGACCGGCGGGGGGACGGCGGCGGCTCACGGGGGGCTGGCGGGTGGCTGCAGGCGGCGGCGGGTGCCGGACCGGTGGGCTCCGGATGGCGGCAGGTGCAGGAGCGGCGCGGGACTGGTGCCGGAGGCGGGAAGCGCCGTGAGGGGAGAGGGGCGGGGCGAGGGGCGGGGCTACATTGCGCGCGAGGGAAAGGGCGGAGCGTCGTGACGCGCGCGGCGCGGGCGGAGCCGGGGGCGGAGCGTCGTGACGCGCGCGGCGGGGGCGGAGCGTCCTGACGCGCGCGGCGGGGGCGGTGCCGGGGGCGGAGCGTCGTGACGCGCGCGGCGCGGGCGGAGCGTCGTGACGCGCGCGGCGGGGGCGGTGCCGGGGGCGGAGCGTCGTGACGCGCGCGGCGGGGGCGGTGCCGGGGGCGGAGCGGCGTGACGCGCGCGGCGGGGGCGGAGCGTCGTGACGCTCGCGGCGGGGGCGGTGCCGGGGGCGGAGCGGCGTGACGCGCGCGGCGGGGGCGGAGCGTCGTGACGCGCGCGGCGCGGGCGGAGCCGGGGGCGGAGCGTCGTGACGCGCGCGGCGCGGGCGGAGCCGGGGGCGGAGCGTCGTGACGCGCGCGGCGGGGGCGGTGCCGGGGGCGGTGCGTCGTGACGCGCGCGGCGGGGGCGGTGCCGGGGGCGGAGCGTCGTGACGCGCGCGGCGGGGGCGGAGCGTCGTGACGCGCGCGGCGGGGGCGGAGCGTCGTGACGCGCGCGGCGGGGGCGGAGCGTCGTGACGCGCGCGGCGGGGGCGGAGCGTCGTGACGCTCGCGGCGGGGGCGGAGCGTCGTGACGCTCGCGGCGGGGGCGGAGCGTCGTGACGCGCGCGGCGGGGGCGGTGCCAGGGGCGGAGCGGCGTGACGCGCGCGGCGGGGGCGGTGCCAGGGGCGGAGCGGCGTGACGCGCGCGGCGGGGGCGGTGATCGGGGCCGGGACAGCGTGACGCGCGCGGCGGGGGCGGGGCCGGGGACGGGGGGGCGTGACACGGGCCGGGGGGGCGTGACACATGTGTGTGGGGTGGGAGCCTGCGATGAATGGGGGGTAGAGCTTAGGATGAGTGATAGGTGTGGGTGGTGTGTGTGCGCGCCGAAAAATTGGCTAATTAACTAATTATCCAATTATCTAATTCAGTTAGTGCTCCAGATGGGATATATTAGATTTGATAAGGAAATTCAACTCCTTTCCTTGACAGAGAATAGTCAAAAACACCAGTGAGCAATGGCTCCTGTACCTGAAGGGAGCCCACAAGAAAGATGAGGAGAGACTGTAAGAGTGGAGTGACAGTGACCCACAAAGACCGTGCTGTACCCGGGCCCGGCCGTGGTCCTGGCACTTTTCCTGCATTCTGATTTTCTGTTCAGAAGTCACTATGTGGCCAAATCTCTGGGTCTGGCTAAACGGTGTTTAGTGCAGAACTGATGCGATGGTCACTCGCAATCGCCCAGAGCAGGAGCCAACTTGCAACTCTGGTGAAACTCAAGTGACACCAGCTGAGGCACACGCTCCAGATAACACACTGTGGGTGTGCCAGGGTCAGGGGCAAATGGTCAGGGCTTACCTTCTTCTGGTTTGAGGCCCGGTTTGGCAGCAACACAACATTCCAGTGCACGATCAGTGCCAAAGGGAAGGGCTGCACAGATGCCCTGAGCCCCAGTCTCTGCATCAGCAGCAGTGGGTGGGTGGACCTCACCCATTTCCAGATTCAAATCCATTTGTTTGTCACTCCTGCTAGTTTATAGGCTCTGAAAGCTCATTTCAGCTGTTCAGTGACAGCACTAGCTGGTCCATGGATTTAAGGAAGCAGACAGGCTTTGGGAATGTGTGTTGCCATTTGAGACTTGTCCAACAAAAGGGGCACAGGAGGAGGACAGGTGTTAGGACCGAGTCCGGAGAGCTGGCCGCATAAACGACACGTACACCGATACGATTAAGTATCCTTCTCCCTTTATTGTTCAACTATGCCAACTTATATCTACTTTTGAAAAGATTCATGCCCAGTCCCTCTAGATGGACTCTAATCAGAGGGGGAGCCGGGCAGCTGTATACCTTGCCAAGGACTCTCAGGGCTGCCTGCAGTCAGGGGCCTGTTCAGGAGCTTTTCCTCAGCAACCCTGCAGTGTCCAGTCTTTCCAGGGGTATCATATGCCCTTGTTCTATAAGGAATCCCTCTACTGACAGGGAGCTGTCACCGGCCCCGTGCTCATGGGCTGCAGGGGACACCTGCACTGAGGAAATGGAAATGGGAAAGAGGGAAATGCAACCTGATGGGATGCACCTCTGGCACCACATTTCCTCTTCTTCCTGCTGTCCTGGAAAACCCCAAGTAAATCCAGTCCCTCAGACCTTGCATCCCTGAACACCAGGAGAGCCGGTGTTTTACCCAGATCCCAGTGCCCTGCACGGCTGCGCTGACACGAGCACAGGCCGATTGCTCCGCCCAGCACCATCCCTCATTTTCTTCCCATTGCTCCCCAAGCGTCCCCAAACCACCCCAGCGTGTCTGTGCCGGGGCCAGGGCCTGCCCCGAGCCCGACCAGAGGCTGTCACCCAGCCCTGCACCAGCTCCCACCCCCGGGTGAGCTGGGAATGCACTGAGAGCTCGGCTCCCCGGGCTCCCCAGCACCCAAACCGGTCCTCAGACACACCGAAATGCCCAACCTGCCCCTCTGGGCACAGCCAAACACCACAATTCCATCATCCCCAAGCAACTCTGGCACTTGCCTCTTCACCTCCGCCCATTTCCAGTAGCCGGGGCTAGGACCGGGCTGTCAAAAATAGCATTCCCTAGGCAGTTCATCCCAGCGCAGAGGAGAAGAGGAGCCTGTCCCTGACCCACACCATGGGCAGGACAAGGGGGGCCCTAGCTGGCTTTGCCTACTCCAGCACCAAAGCTCTTGGTCCCAAAGATGGGGCGAGTTCAGTGGTTTTTCCTGTCCTGAAAGAGAGCAGAAAAGGGAAGTTAATCCCACTGTGGAATCCAAGACTCCTGCATTTCCTATTTCTGCTCTGATTGCTCACCGTGCAGTTTTAGCCATGGAAAAAAAAGGAGAATGACACCATATCAAATAAAAAGTTGATTAATCCACGTAGGGGCTGTGGAGAGGATACAAAGGAGCTTTTCCATGATTTTGGGGCTTGAAGAGGGACTGAATTTCCCTCAAAGCTGGGAAGGGCCTGAGGATAATAAAGCAAAGGAGCAGCTTCATCTCTCCCTGGCAGAGAGCTCGGGGCTCCATTATGGATACAAATCAATCCCAGCAGGATTTCAAAGGGTTTCTTTAGGATGTCAGGTCCCTCTTTATCAGATCCCTGCTGGGATTCAGGGCCTGCCTGGTCACGGGGTGCTTTGATAAGGGCTGGATTTAAATCCCAGATCTGAGAACAGACATGAAAGGTCCCTGGGTTTCTAGGGGGTTGAAAAACTCAAGCTGGATTCGCTGCAGAGCTGAAAAATCAGGATAAGAGAGAGCAAGGAGTGGCCAGCAGGCCCAGGCTCCTGATCACGCCCCTGGGATCCATGGGATCCATAGGATCCACGGCCTCTGGCACGCTGCTCCAGCACCCTGCAGGGTGACTGACAGCAGGGCAGGGGAAGGAGCCACCAGCAGCTCTGCCATGTGCACCATCATTCACCTTGCACATGGCCTAAACAGCTACCAAGCACTGATGGACTGACTGAGCCGAAAATATCGGAGAGATCTCAGTTTGCACTCCAAATTCCCTGCAGCCTGTTCCCTTCCTGATCCATCCCTTCAAGCAGCAAGAGTGGAATTCCTTCCGTGGTTGCTCTTTCCCTCCTGTTTGCCACTCAACAAGAAAAAGCAGCCACGTGAACAGGAGTAAAAGCCCCAAACCCACAAAAAAGCACATTCTCAGCATCACTAATCCCTGCCAAATTGCCGGGAACCTTCCAAAACTACATCCAAGCTTGGAAACAGGGATCCAGTTGTTTGTTTAAGCAGCTATTGATCCAGTCTCTTCCAGCTAATTAAACTATTCACTATTTAAACTCATTAAACTGCTCATCCTGCTCCTGGCAGCCAGAGGCAAAGAAGAAATCGTGTCTAGATTAAATGGTGATGGTGAATGTGCCCATCCCAGTCTTTGGAGAGGTTGGAATTGCATCCCTGTTCCTCTGCTCTCTTTTCCTTCCTTTTTCCTGCAGTGATTCCCACCCGGATTCCTCAGCTCCAGCTCTCTGAGCAGCCTCAGGGGGAGCATTTCATCCCCTTGGAGCCAACTCCATTTGTTGCATCCTTCATGCCTCAACCACCCCTAAAAGCAGGCAAGTGCTGATGGGCAGTGCAGCTGCTTCCACTTGGGAATGTTTCCAGTGGAACAGGGAGGGAATTCTGAGAAGCTTCCACCCACTGCACGTTATTGCTGGATAAAAGGTGAGGCAGCAAAGGATCAACAAAGGGAGATTTCAGCAAGACAAAGTCCAGACAGAGAGGCTGCAAGTGTGGCAGGGGCTGCTAAACTGGGAAAACTGCAAGGTCAGGCTGTGGGAACATGGATTATACTGAGGTCTGGAACTGGTGTTGGGAAGAAAGGGAGAAGGAGAAGGAGAAGGAGAAGGAGAAGGAGAAGGAGAAGGAGAAGGAGAAGGAGAAGGAGAAGGAGAAGGAGAAGGGGAGAAGGAGGAGAAGGAGAAGGAGAAGGAGAAGGAGAAGGAGAAGGAGAAGGAGAAGGAGAAGGAGAAGGAGAAGGAGAAGGAGAAGGAGAAGGAGAAGGAGAAGGAGAAGGAGAAGGAGAAGGAGAAGGAGAAGGAGAAGGAGAAGGAGAAGGGCCCGAAGTAACTGCACAGTGAATTTCCTTACCATGAGCCAGGCTCATTCCCTGAGCTGACCAATATCTCTGAGCTCCCCTTCATGGCACAGCCCTGCCAGTAAAGAACAGAAGTTCCTGCTGCTCCCACTGGAATTCTGTAGCGTGCCTGGCATTCCATACGTTATGCTGCCTGAGAATTCCTGCAGCCGTCCTTGGGAAGAGCAGTTCACTGCCACAGGAGGAACAAGAGGAAAGCAGTTGCCACTCTCGGGTTCTGTGCTCTGTAAAAAGTAAAACCAGATAAAGATCAAAGCTCCATAAAGCTGGAACCATCTCCAACCTCGGGACAGCACTTCTGTGGGAAAAGCGTAGATGGGCAATTAGGAAGGAGATCATCATGCAAATGGACAAGGGGGGGGAATTAAATTCTGCTGCTTTCTGATTGAGGCCTGCTTCAATTTGCAGCCTTTATAATATCAGTTTAATGGGACTTTTTGTGCTTTAAAGAGGTTTTTATTAGCTGGGGGTTGTCCCTGCCTGGACTGAGGCACAGCACAATGAGTCTCCTGCCTCCTGAAGCCGTGTCGTTATCCCAGCATCTGAAATTAAAAACCAGCACTCTGGGAAACCTCTCTACTCTGAGGAGAAGTGTGAGGAGCGTTTGGGTCTGTGGAGAGCCTGGAACAGCTCTGAGAGACACCAAACATCCTGAGGATCCCAATAAACAGCAAAACATTCCAGCAGCTCCTACCAACACTGCCCTTGTAGGGAACTCTGTCACCCCAGTGGGTATTTGTGGGAGTAAGGAAGAAATCCCACTAATGACCTCAGTGTGATCACCTCTGGTTCGTCTGGGGATAAATCTCCTTTATCCTTCTGGGAGAATAAAGGAATCCAATGCTGCCTTAATCCCCAGCTCCTCAGAGTCTGCATTTCCAGAATCCATCTCCTGGCCCAGCATGGGAAGGGTTGTCCAGCGCTGGAACAGCTGCCCAGGGCAGTGGTGGAGTCACCAACCCTGGAAGTGCTCATAAAATACATGGATATGGCACTTGAGTGTTCATAAAATACCTGGGTAAATACATGGGTAAATATAGGGATAAATACATGGGTAAATACGTGGATAAACATATGGATAAATGTATATGGATAAACATATATGGATAATCCATGGATAAATATAGTGATAAATATGTATGGATAAATATGTATGGATAAATACAGACCTTGCATCCCAGAACACCAGGAGAGCCGGTGCTTTACCCAGATCCCAGTGCCCTGCACGGCTGCGCTGACACTAGCGCAGGCCGATCGCTCTGCCCAGCACCATCCCTCATTTTCCACCCACGGCTCCCCAAGCGGCCCCAAACCACCCCAGCGTGTCTGTGCCGGGGCCAGGGCCTGCCCCGAGCCCGACCAGAGGCTGTCACCCAGCCCTGCACCAGCTCCCACCCCCGGGAGAGCTGGGAATGCACTGAGAGCTCGGCTCCCCGGGCTCCCCAGCACCCAAACCGGTCCTCAGACACACCGAAATGCCCAACCTGCCCCTCTGGGCACAGCCAAACACCACAATTCCATCATCCCCAAGCAACTCTGGCACTTGCCTCTTCACCTCCGCCCATTTCCAGTAGCCGTGGCTAGGACCGGGCTGTCAGAAACAGCATTCCCTAGGCAGTTCATCCCAGCACAGAGGAGAAGAGGAGCCTGTCCCTGACCCACACCATGGGCAGGACAAGGGGGGCCCTAGCTGGCTTTGCCTACTCCAGCACCAAAGCTCTTGGTCCCAAAGATGGGGCGAGTTCAGTGGTTTTTCCTGTCCTGAAAGAGAGCAGAAAAGGGAAGTTAATCCCACTGTGGAATCCAAGACTCCTGCATTTCCTATTTCTGCTCTGATTGCTCACCGTGGAGTTTTAGCTATGGAAAAAAAAAGGAGAATGACACCATATCAAATAAAAAGTGCCCTTTTCCAGCATTTTTATTCCAGGCATTAAAAGGATGCTCATTTCTCTTCTAGCATCGTTTCCCTCATTTTAGGAGAACCGTTTTCATCCCAGGCCCCACTCGTCAGTTGTTCGATCCTCTGGCACTGGATTTGGACAAAAGAAGGGACGCACCTGGACTGCAGGAAATCACTGAGAGAAACCCTTCCAAAACGCGACAGAGAAAAACAACAGGAGATGCAGGAAGACACATCCCTCATTTGCACGTCTGGAACGCTTTTCTAAAGACTTCTCTGCATCTGGATGCTTTTTGCTCTTGGCTTTCTTCACAAGAACGCGTTTGCTGCTAAACACGTCTCAGACCCTTATTTGATCGGGATAAGGTGGGATGGAGATGAAGACTCCCACAGGGAATAGCCAGGGAGATGCAGGGCCTGGGAACATCAAGGATGGAGAAGAGAAGGAACAGGGATTGTTTTTCTTGTTTAGAGCCAGCAGCGCTGTGAGCTTGGAGAACACACGGCACCGCAGGGATCCAGGGCAGGAGCGGGATAACTGCGGGATAAGGGGAATCTGCTCCCACTCCAGGGCTGTGCCAGTGAAGGAGGGGAATTTTTTAGTGCCTTCATTACACACAAAAACCAAACCCAGCACCACCGAGCTGGACTTTCGTGAGCTGCAAAACAAAGCGGCCCCTGGCCTTTGGGGGAACACAACCTCACCGAGTCACGGAGCCAGGGGATGACACTTGGGAATGATCCTTGCTGCTGCCTGCAGGCAAATCAGATGAGGGAGCCACAGGAGCTGCGGGGTTTCCTGCTCTGCCTGCCGTGCCATCGGTCCAGACCAGGAGACCTTTCCTGGAACAGATCTTCCCTGTAAAGGGAGCTACACCAAAGCTCAAGCCCTCATTTAGAGACCCTTGGAAAAGCAAAGGTGAGAGGGGATTACCTGGAGCCCCAGGGGACCGAGGCGAAGGCTATGAAGAAGCAGACAGCAAAGTGCTTCCACTGCTTCTCACTCCAGCAAGGGGAACATCCCTGGAATTTCATGTCCGGCGTCGCTCCCAAACCCCACAGGTGAACCCACACGTACTCCAAGGCTGATCTCCTTCAAACTTCCAGCAGCACAGACTCACCGGCAGGAACTGCGATCCAAGGACACACATCAGCAACCGTCTTCCCGCTTGCCCCTCTCTCCACATTTTCCCTTTCCAGTGGGATGCAGGTGCCACCCCCCAGAGGCAGGAAAACTGCCTTGCAATCCGCTACAAAACCTGCCTGGAAAGCCCAGGATGCCCGGAGCCAGCAGCCGTTTCTCCTGGAGCTCCTGCTGACAGGCATTTGAAGCCTGCTGTGCCTCACAGCTGCTTTTCTGCCAAGGGCATTCCCATCTTTTCTTTTTTAGCCCAAAGAAAGGTTTGCAAAGCTGAGTTTTGTGAGAAGCGCTTCATATTTGGATCATTCTTAACTTGGAGTTTCCCTTGGCACCAAAATCAGGGGCTCACCTTTTGCTTGGAGCTTGGCTGAAGTCCTCAGCAGTGCCAGGGAATGTGGCCATTGGAGGCTATGGGCAGATTTGGCTCATCTGCCTTTTTAGGCCTTGTTTCTTTCTCTCAGCCTTCCCACTGGATTGTGGCCTCCGAGGAATACGTAAAATCCCATTCCATTCCTATTCTTTCGGACAATTTTTTGTACCGTCCCTGTACAAAACGAGGCCCCCTGTTCGGATGCTTTTCCCCACCGTTCCCCGGCACTTTTATCTGCCGGTGCATTCCCTGCGTTGCTTGGGCTCTTCCCAGCTCTCTGAGCTCCTTCACAAGGCAGGAGATCGATTTGGCCCAGGAACTAAACCCTCCCGAGGAATTGTCTGATGCCATCTCCGCATTTGGCACCTGATCCTTGTGCTCAAAGGATCCCTCTTTCTTCCCTTCAGCCAATTCCAAGGCTCGCTGCCCCCAGCTGCGATCAGGCCCCAGCCTGATCCCTGCAGTCTTCCCTGCCGGGATCCTGCTCAGGAATCCCTGGGCTACAAACGTAAGAATTCATTCTTCCCACCCCTGCCCAGTTCCAAAGGATTTGGTGTCTGCCTTACCCGGCTGGAGCCTGCTTCCAACTCTGTTCTTGCTGCTTCTGCTGCTTTCCAGTTCCCAGGAATTCCACCGACGGAGCGACAGCGTTTTCCAGCTCCGCCAGGATTCCCTCTGCTGCGTTTGGGTGCTGGAAGGATATCAAAACCAGGCTCTCTGGGGCTTTACTATCAGGAAATTACATCCCCGGATTTGTTCATTTCCAAATATTATCTCTTCCCAACAAAGCACTGGGCATCCAAGGAATACAGAAAGTGATGGGCTGACCACTGCTTACTCCTCTGGAATGCCAGAGCTTGGAAAAAAAGGGCACTTGAGGCTTCTCCTGGTGCTGCCCGTGAGGTGTATTTTACTTGAGAGCCCCTTCCCGTGTCTTTCCCTGTATCCACCAAAAAATCCACCCGTTCATTCCCCAGCTGCTTGCTTCCTCCCTCTTTTCCTGTATCCCACAGAATTTTAACAGGTCAATAGTCCCCTCTGCAAGAGCACCTTTCATTCCAAACCTAAGAACAAACGAATCACTTCTCTTCCACCGTCCTTATTAGGATTCCACTGAGAGCAGTGGATGGAAAATGATCCTCTCCTGGTCCCTGCTGGATTCCCGGAGCAGGGATCCTTTCCCTCTTTCCCCCCACCACGGTGCCCTCCTCCCCCTCCCGCCCCACCCCACACCCTTCTCAGGCTTTGTTCCACAGCTTTTGCCTCCAGGCCTCAGATCCTTTCGTTCTCCACGAGCTCCCAGCAGCTCCACAGCCTTCCCTCTCCCATCCCGACCATTTCTCCGGGAATGGAGCTCCGCATTTCAATTGCCTTCTCTTTTCTCTGACTATTCCCACCAATCCAGAAGACCTAAAGCTGACACAAGGAACACTTGGTGCCCACAAATCCAAACCCAGACCCGGCCATCCCCAAACCAGCAACTCCCGGACAATTTGCGTTCATTCCAACCTAACACTGAGGACTCACCCAACCCTTCAAAATTCCCAAGAAATATCCTGTTGCCTTCACAGCTCCCAGGGGATTCTGCTTCGTGCTCACACGGATTTGGGACTTCCCTGAAAAAACCCGTGCAGGGCACGCTGGAATCCCCAATCCCATGAATCCGGGGAGCGTTAAAAGCTCGGTCCAGCCTGGGCCCCCGGAAATTTTTGCCAAGTATCCCCCAAGTCCTCGGGATAACAGAACTCTCTGGTACTGCATTTTTGGCGTTGTAAAGCCTGGAATTCCTTTATTCCTAGTGCTGGGCTCTGCATATGGCTGAGAAAATCCCGGCCTCCACACAGACCCAGGTTCCAAACTTTTTGATACATTTTAGCAAGCCAAGAAATTCACCTTCCCTACTTCTTCTTAAGGGCATCCTTCTCTTCCCTTACGCGGCGTGCTCTCTCCCACTGGGGGTGGGTTTTCCCCTTCCCATGCTAATTAGTCCCTACTTCTAGGAGGTTTAGGTACCTTTCTTCCCTGGGACGGATTTCTTAACACAGCTACCGAGGCTTTGGGAGTCTCCTTTATCTTCTACTTTCTGGGAAAACACCCTGTGATCCATAAATGCCACAATCCAGGCGTCCAACTTCAACAAGACATCCTTTCTACCTAAAAACACACACTCTCAACTCTTAGATCTTTTAAAGTTTTACCCCCGCAAAATTCCCCTATTTTTCCACCACTGAATTCCTCAGTCCTGCTTCCAAGGATTTCTTGAATACCACGGGGCTTTTCTCAAGATTTACCCCCACGACCTTCCCTACGTGCCCACTGCTCATCACCTCATTTTTCCCTCAATGTGCTCGTTCTCCACCCCAGAGAGTTTGTCAAGTGTTGCCTCCAAAATGTTCCCCATCTCTCCACTACTCAGTTCCCCATTTTGCCTCCAAAATATTCAATCTGTCCCCTCCAGATTGCATCCACTTTTACCCCCAGCATTTTACTTCCTCTACAATATTGATTCAACCTTTTCCACCCCAAAAATCTGCATTCTCTCCCTTGAACACCACCTCAGCTTTTCCCTCAAAAATACCCCAGAGGGAAACTCAGATTCAGACCCCAAACTCCCATTTGCCTACACAAACAGTTCTTGTGGCCCCTCTCAATTCCCCCCGGCTTTCAGCTAAAGGAAGAACTGGAAGCCTATTCCCTCATCTCCGCCCTTGTTTTGCTTTCCTGGAAAACCTTGCGATCCCACACTTTCTCCAAGAGATCTGCTGGGAGTACTGGAAGGTTTGCTCTCTCAGAGCGCCAGGGGGCTTTACAGCACTTGTTCCTCTGCATCTTTACCCTTTTATCAGGTTTCCCCTGGAACGGTGTTGTGGGAGAAGCTTGGAACTACCAGAAATGGATCGCGTTCGCATTTTTTCCCCACCAGTTTTTATCTGGTTTCAAATTCCTGCAATTACCCTCAAATGTGCCCTAGAACACTGCTGTGAAAGGATCAATGAGAAGAACAGCCGGAAAGCAGAAAACCACCTCCAGCAGCAGCCAGAATGATCCCATTTCTCTTCTTACCTGATCCTGCCAGAGCTCCCAACAGCCATTCCCATTCCAAAACAAGAGCTGTGGAAGACATTCCTGCTGTCCGTGAGGGTGAGGTGGCAGTTCTGGATGTTCTTCGCTGTGCAATCAGACAACAAACAGAGTGTAAATGATCCTGGTGGTCCCTTCCAAGCCAAACCAGCCCGTGATTCCATGAGTGGATCAGCACCTGTCCCAGCTCCATTCCAGAAACCTCCTCCCACTAACCCAGAACTTTCCTTTTTCTGCTCCACATCAGGGGTTTGCTGCCGAGTGCCCCGGGCAGGGGACGCCTCAGCCTTCCCTGGGACCGCAGCATTCCCTGGGCTGCCTCAGCATCCCCTGCGCTGCTGTTCCACGCCCATCCCGTGGTCCAGCGCCTGCGCGGGCTGCAGTGCCGGGCTCTCCCCACGAGGCGGCAGCACCGGGAGCGAGCAGCCCCGGCCGGTCCCGCTGTCTCGGGGCAGCTGCGCCTTTAACCCGCCCTGAGCCGGCGGGGCCGTGAACACAGCGGGCACAAACGCCACCGCTCCCCTTTATTTCACCCTCAGAGGCACAGGATCGCAGCATTTCCTGGGCTGCAAGGGACCCACAGGGAGCATCGAGTCCAAATCCTGGCCCTGCACCCCAAGAATCCCACCCTGTGCCCGAGAGCCTTGTCCAGACCCAAACTCTTCCCCCAAGATCCTGAAAACACAGCGGGGCTGGGAGAAGGATGACCACGGAGGATTTTTTTATACAGATCTCCTTGTACGATCGTTATATAATATTATTAGACAGTCCAGGAACCCATCCCTGTGCCGCGACACTCATCCCTGGGCCGGAATACCGATCCCCCGCGGCCCCCACCGTCCGCTCGGGGCTGTCCCCGTTCCCCGCTCACCTCCGAGCCCGGAGCACCCGCGCCGGTGCCCCCGGCCCGGCAGCGCTGCTCCCCGGGCTCCCCGCCATCGCCGCTCCTGGCGAAGAAGGGCGGGAGTCGCCGGTACCGCACCGATGTGGCTATTCGACCTTCTCAAGTAGGCGGCCGCGAAGGACCCCCCCCCCCCCCCGCCCCCCCCGCTCCGTCTATTCGACTGCCTGAATGCTCCCGCCTGCCCCAGGCGCCGCTGACCCCACAGTCGGTGTCCGCGTAGCGGGAAACGCCTCAGAAAATTGCGCGCAAGCGCTGGGCTGGCGTCGGCGTCGGCGTCGCGTTCAGGCAGCCGAATAGACGCAGCTTGGGGGGGGGCGGTGGGGGCCTTCCCTGCCGCCATATTGAGGAGGTCAGAAAACAGTGCACACGACCGCCATCTTTAGTGTGGCAGTGACGACACTTCCGTCCTTCGCCGCCATCTTGGGTGCTGGCAGAAGCCACTTCCGGTCGAGCCGCCATCTTTAGTGTGGTACACTTAGGGCCCCCGCCGCCCCTCACAAGGGCTTCTGTCTATTCGGCTGCCTGAATCCGGCCCGGACTCCGACGCCGGCCCCGCGCTTTCCGCGCGATTTTCCGCCGTGCTTCCCGGTGCGAGGACACGACTGGCGGGGTCAGCCGCGCCGGAGGCGGGCGACGGCTCCGCGACCGGCGGCAGGCATCGGCAGGGACACCTCTCGCAGGGGGCCTACTGCGTCCGCCATCTTGAGTGTGGCGGAAGTGTAAACCACCCTCTGCAAGGTCCTGGCAGATAATAAAATAATAAAATAAAATAAATACTATAATATTCTAATAAAAACGTCACTTAACGCCGTCCCGAGAGCGCGGAACTGCGCCTTCCTTTCCGAGCCGCCTCCTTGAGAGCGACACGCGGGCGGCTCTATGCCGACCGTGCCCGCCCGGTGCCTCCCGCCCGGGTCGCGCTGCGACCGCGCCTCTGCTGCCCGGCAAAACCGGCCCCGCCGGGCCGCCCCCCGCGCTGTCATTCCCCGCGGTCACCGCCCCGCACGGCGCCCGCTCCTTTCCATAGCTGTGGCCCCGCTCGTGCACGGCCGTGTCCCTTGGCGCTGCGAACCGCCCTTCGCCCCTCCCCTCCGCTGACAGACCCGGCCCCGCTCGCTCCCGCTCCTTGCCACGCTCGGCAGCCACCGAGGCCGCCGCCCTCTCGGCTCAGCCGGCACCGGGCGGCAGCAGCGCCGGGGCGCCGTGTCGGGGGCGGCAGTGCCGCGCTCTCGCCACCAGGCGGCAGCAGCGCCGCCCAGCTCAGCCCGGGGGCAGGCACAGAGCACAGGGAAAAGCCGGCTCCGGGCGCTCTGCAGCTCCTGCAGCCCGAGCGTCTCGGCTCCTGCGGCCAGGCGCTTGCTGCTTTCCTTCCTACAGAAAAACGCCGGCTCGTTGGTTTCAAAACTTGCTGATCTCTATTCTCAGCTTCTTGTACTCCTATATTCAACAGATTAGAGAGGGAGGGCTGGCTCATTTCAAAATGAATTTACATCTAAATCAGTAGCATTTGTCTATTGATGCATAAAAGAACTTAACACGTTTTGGTATTCTGCACACATCCCCCGCTGGGAGGAATGATAAAAAGTTAAAAACAAATGAAATTTAAAAAGTAGAAAGTTAGAAACAAAGTTACAACAGCAGAAATTTAGAAACAATCAAAGAGGTAAAATACAAGAAACAAACAAATTTCTAAAGGGAGAAAGGTTGAAAGTTAAAAACAAAGAAAAAAAAAAAAGTAGAAACAAACAAAATTAGAAAGGTAGAAATTTAGAAACAAAGTCACAAAGGCAGAAGGTGTTGAGCCTTTGACAGGGTACCCCTCCTTCTCGGACCAGGGTGAAAGAGCAGAGGAGGCTGCTGTTCTGCTGAGTTCTTTATTTCACAGTCTCACAGCTGTCTTGAAGGCAGAGTTCGAATGGGGTTACATGGTAAAGCCAAGCAGCAGCAACAGGCAAAACCTGCTTCTTCTATATGCTCCATACACTCTATTTTTTTCTTACAGAAGTGTGGATTCTATTTGTTAATTGACCAATAAGATTAACACACGATTCGAGTTTTCGTTTTCTTAACCCATCCTGCTCTAACACTCGTAAGCCTCACACAAGTGTTACATCTGTATTACACAGATTTGCACATACAGTTTCTATCAGCTCTTATGGTTTATGTGAACACTCCATCTAAAACATGTGAACAGTGTAATTCTATCTAGATTTTGTCTAAAGTAAAGAATTCTGTGAAAAGGTAACACTGCTGCAGCAAGAGCTGTGTTTAAGATCTCTGCTACAGCTTTTTCAGGTTTAAGGCACTTAGCATCTATTTCTACTAAAAGTTAAAAATCTGTATTTCTATTTCACTTCAGTGTGGCTCCATGGATGTCAGCTTGTCCAAAGGTTTTAATTCAAACCTAGTGCTTTGGCTTTCCTCTGGGCCTGAGGCCAGAGGAGCCTTCACTCTAACAAGGTTAGAAACAAAGTTAGAAAGGTAAAAGTCAGAAAGTAAAAAACAAATTTAGAAAGGCACAAAGTTAGAAATGTAGAGTGTTCAAAACAAAGTTAGAAAGGTAAAAATGGGGAGAAAAACAAAGGTATAAAGTTTCAAAGTTCCAAACAAAGGCAGAAAGGAACAAATCTAGAAAGTTAGAAACAAACAAAGAGAGAAAGTCAGAGATGTAGAAAGTTAGAAACTAACAAGAGTAAAAATGAACAAAGGTAAAAAGAGAGAAAACTTAGGTGGTACAAAGTCATAAAAGTAGAAACAAAAAAGGTAGAAAGGCAGAAGGTCAGAAGGGTAGAAATGAACAAATGCACAAAGGTAGAAATGCAGAAAGTTGGAAATGAAGAAAGATGGAAAGATAGAAAGTTTGAATGGTAGAAACAAACAAACGTATCAAGTTAGAAATTGAGAAAGGTAGAAAGCAACAAAGGTAGAAAAATAGAAAGGTAGAAATGAACAAAGGTAGGAAGTTGGGGAGGCAGAAAGTGCAGAGGCTGGCAGCAGCCATTCCAGCCTTAACCAGAGCCCTGTGTGGAAGAGCAACTTGTTCCATTGATCTTCACTTTGCTAAGGGCCTTCTGCTCTCCTGGGAAAGATGCAGAGCAGGCAAATGGCTACAGGTAGAAGCACCAGGTGTGACTGTTCTTCCTTCACCTCCCAGAAAGCTGGGGGGTTTCATGTTTGAGTCAGTGGCCCAGAAGGGGCAGAGAGTCTGCCCTGACCAGTCTGTGGGCATGGATCTGTTTTGTCTTTCCCTGTGCCCATTCCCAAAACTCTTAAAACTTTCCCAAAATAGAAACACAAAGCCTGGGGCAGATCATGCCTGAAGAAAGAGTGGTCTCTTGTTTTATTCCAAGCTGCTACAGAAACAAACAAAAGTAGAAAGGTAAAAATGAACAAAGGAGGGAAGGTGAGAAAGGTAGTTCGAAAACCAAAGTCAGAGAGAGAGAGAGAAAGAAAGTCAAAGTCAGAGAGAAAGAAAGAAAGTCCGAGAGAAAGAAAGAAAGTCAGAAAGAGAGAAATAAAGTCAGAGAGAAAGAAAGAGTCAGAAAGAAAGAGAAAGAAAAATAGAGAGAAAAAGGAATAGAGAAACAGAAGAATAGGGTTTGAGAGAAAAAGAAATCGAGTGTAAAAGAGAATTAGTGTTGAAGAGAAAAAGAGAAACTGAGAAATAGAGTGACAGAGACATCCAGAAACAGTTAAACAGCAAGAAAAAGATAAAGAGTTAGAAAAAGTCAAGTGAGGAATAGACTGAAAAGTAAAGCAAAGCAGAGTAGCAAAGCAAGAAATACGGCAAAAAAATTACTAAACCACACCAAAGGAAGAAAGCAACCAAAAGGGAGGAGGGGGGTATCTTTATTAGGGTTTATTCAACTTGATTGAACAAGGGTTTTTTATTTACACTTCAGCAAAGCAAGTGGAAACAACAATGTACACAAGCACAAATACAATCCATATGCACACTGGTCAAAGTCCAATTGACATACAGAGCAATATGTGCAAGTGCAGCAGCAAACACCAACACAGAGCAACACAAGCCAACCCCCTATCAGTACAATGTAACAATTGTTCTATTTCTGGAAAATTCATTGCATTTTATTGTTCCAGGAAACCCAAAACAACAGCAGCACAGGGAGAACAAAACATTCATCCACCACACACCTCCTTCAGCTGACACACAAACCCACCCTTGCTCTCGTCTCGAGAGCACCCCATGGGAACGCGGTTCCCGGGAGCCCCAAAATCATCCCGCCTGACAAATCCCCGGCACGGTCGGCACCCAAACCCTGGCGATGAACGGCACCTCACAGACCGGCCGGGTCCCAGATAAACAAACCCAGCCGGGAGGGAAAACATCCCCAGCCAGCGCAGCAGGTTGTTTTTACTCTGAGTTTAAAAAGTAGCTGAAAAGCCTGAAAGGCAAAACTCACAACAGAGAAGCACAAAACAAGACAAATTATCTTCCACTGCCCTCAGTAGCCTCAATTCAGGCAAGTCAACAGAAACTCAAGAGCACCACAGGGCAAAGGTCCAGGTGTACCTTGAGATACACTCAAACATCCTGGAGTCCTGGATGTGGGAGCTTTGCCTGGGGGGTGCTCGGTGCGGGTTCGGACGGTCGGGACGGTGACGAGAGATCTCTGCAGTCAGATCTTGGAACACGCGGTTCATTGCAAAGGGCGTGGGTACAGGGGCACTGCTTAGAGCTGCAGCTGGCAGCTCTGAGCAGGCCCAAGAGAGCAAGAGAGTAAGCGGGTAAGTAAAGAGAGAGAGGGAGAGAGAGGAATGAAGGTGAAGAAGTAGTGAGAGAGAATGTGTGTAGAGTATAGTAAGAGTGTCTGAAGTCCTGGTTACAATACAATAAATCATCTTCTGTACTGAATATTCTAATTGTCACTAACCAATCTAATACAAGATACAAATCCTATAGCATTTACATACAGCCTATAAGAGTTCTTATATTACCATAGAGTGTTACATCTTAACTTCTAAAAACTACTCTTTGGACCCCTTCTGCTGAGCTAGTAGAGTCTGCTCTGACCCTTGGACCTGCCTGCAAGCAGAGGGTATTGTTCAATCAAGAGGGGATTACCTTCAGTCAGCCATACCATTGTTTTCCAGTTGTTCAGTAACTAAGACTTGGTATTTCAAAAGGTGGCTTTCATTTCGATGTCGCTTATAGTTTTCATATTCCCAAAATCTTTTGTCAGGCAATCATATTTATAAGGCTTTCTTGTTTCATCTTCCCCAACACCTGGATTTTCCTAGTGCCTCGGTACCCAACGTCAGGGGGGAAAATATCCCAGTTGAGGCTTCCCCAGCCCATCTCCAGGTGTCACCCCCAGCCCTCCCAGTGGCTCCCAGTTCCCAGGCACCCAGCCAGCAGATCCTTGGTCCTGGGAGGCGTGTGGCACTTCCAAAAGTACACCATGCCTTGGAGCAAGCTGAGCAAACAATTCCACACCTAAAACCTTCAATCCCTGCACATCAAGGCAGACTCACAAATGCCCAAGAATTCGCACCTGCCATGGAAAAGTTAAAAGATCAACGTCTGCCTGAACTGCATTTGCAGAGTCCAATTGCACCCATTTTGCTCTGCCTCACGCTCGCAAATTGCCCGGAACGTGCTGTGTACAACAGCCATGGAAAACTCCTGACACTGGTATCCCGATGCCTCTTGCAGACACCCAGCTCAGGGAAACCTTTGCAGCAAAGCAAATCCTAAAGGAGCTGTTTTCCCTGAGGAAGCCCAGCAGCGGCAGCGCTGCCCCAGAGCACAAAGCAGCAGCTCTGCCGGGGAAGAGCATCCTTCAGTTCCTCTGCTGCTCACTTGACCAGAGAGCTGTTCCTAGGCCACATTCACTGCCCCACCCTGGATGAAATACCTGCACCCCCCCTTCCAAGTGCTCACTGCTCCCTGCTGTTCACGTGACCTTTTCTACATCAAACTACCAGGAACAGTGCCCAGACAAATGGAGACCTTTCAAAAAAAAAAAAAGATAAAAAACCTGGGTTTGCATAAAGCACTGAATCTAAAAACTTTTATGTTTCCAGTATTCCAACCATGTCCAGATGGTGAGCAGGTGCTAAAAATAACAACAGAAAAGCACAAGAAGAGACAAATCTTCCTTCTCGACCTTCAATATCCTCAATTCAGGAAAATCACCAAACTCAACAGCTCTATATAGAAGGGGAAAAAACCCCACGTGTACTTTGAGCTGGTGAGAAGAACAGGAACCTGCAGCAATTAAGGCTGCACAGTCCACAGCAGCGAGAGCTCAGCACACATCCAGAGAGGCAATTCCAGCACCTAAATTAAAAAAGAAGAAAAAGTTGATTACTTTTTTTTAAAGTTACTCTAAGTTCGTAAAACCAAACCAACCTTCGCTCTTGATTTTGGCTCACTGATGCACACACACACACAAGAAGCCAACGGTCACACAGGCCCTGCTTGCATAATTCCTGATCCAAACCCTCGCCTTTTCTGCCCAGCACTGAGGGAAATCTGACAGAGGATTCATAAAGAGCCCTCGCTGAGAGCAGTCATCGCCCCAGGCCTTCAGGCTTGGCAAGATCCTGAAGTGAACGGACCCAAATTCAATTCCTAAATCTGAATCTCTGACAAGTCCTGTTAGAAAGACAGCGGACAGTCCATCAGAACACAGAATTAAAAGGCTGCACAAGGAATAACAGAAGCTTTTCCAGGAATAGCACAAGTTCCTTCTCTCCCTCACCAGTCCGGGACCGTGAGACCGAACCTTGGGCCCCAGGAGACAGGAGAGCTGTTATCAACACCCGAACCTCCCAAGCGTTGTTATTGCTCAGAGAGCTGCGCCGGCACTGAGCTACTCCCATGCGCCTGCAGGGCTCTGGGGAGGGGCAAGACGACCTCCCACTCCTGCCTGGAGAAATTTCAACACCCTAAAAAGACAGTTCCCTTCTCTCTCTCTGACCCACGGCCAAAGCAGCTGTGTAGAACGACCCGGGGGATTTATGGGAGGGCTGATTCTCTCAGGAAAGACCCCAGACCCTGAGGAAACAAAACCACCCCAAATTTCCAGCTGAAAACACGCTGCCTCCTGAACGGGAGCACACAAAACTCTCTAGAGCCAGACAGGAGGTGACAGACCGGAAAAAGCCAAAAGATGTGCTCTGCTTGCATGCACTCTCTGACTGGTAATTCCACAGGAAATTCCCCACGGATCGTAAGCAGTTGCCTACAACTTGTCCTCTGCAATCATGACTGCCTTGGCTTTCTGTGGAAGCGTTTCAAACATCCAGGGAGGGTTCAGGGCCTCGGCTGGCTCGTTTATGGCTCTTCCTGACAGGCCCAGGCCAAACCCAAGCACCCCCCTCACTGCTCCAGCCCCAGTTTCAGGGAAATATTGATACGGCTTAGAAATACTCTCCTTCCCTGCAACTCAGTCCCTCCCTGCACATCCCCGGAGAGGATTTACTCCGTCCTTTGTTCCCGACAGCACCTCTCCAGTGCAAGTCCCGCTTCACACAGACACTGACTAAGCAGACCTAAGGCAATGGTTCCAGCAGCAGCTGCAATCCCGAGCTCCCTGTCTCCTGCACAGCTCATCCAAGCACTCCCAGCAATCTCACCTCGGCCCAGACACCCTCTGTCCTCAGAGGGAAACGCAACCCGATGGCACACAGCTCTGGCACCACATTCCCTCTTCCCTTCTCCCTTTTTCCAGCACACCAGGCTGCTGGCAATGGCATTCCCATGGCAGTTCATCCCAGCACAGAGAAGAGGAGCCTGTGACTTACCCACACCATGGGCAGGACAAGGGGGGCCCTAGCTGGCAGGGACGGGTTCTTCTAGCACAGAGGTTTCTGAGCCCAGAAAGGAGCCTTGCTTTGGCTTCCCTGACTTATTCAGCAGCCCTCTGGAAACACGTGGCAGGGAGGGAAGCTGCTTTTCCTGACACCATTCAGCTGCCAAAACCAGTAACCCCTCCACAGTGCTCCTGCAGCCTTGCCTGGCCCTGGGGCCATAGAGCAGGAGCCTTGTGGGCATGAACCTGCCCCTGATTCATCCCCTGAGCAAAACCCGCTAGTGAAAGGTGGTGAGAGCAACCAGGGCAGGGGTGGTAAGCAAATCTGGGACCACTTAGGAGAGGCCTGTGCCACCAGAAATGTAGAATGGTGTCTTTCAGTTAAAGGGGACATACAGTGTTCATCTAACCCAGTTGCCTCACCAAACACACTATCTGACATACAAAATAATAAGCAGAAACCTTATTTCTGATATTTCCTCACTTCTAAGTCGCAGAACTTGCAACTAAACCTATTCCATCTGAAAATTTGCGAATGTCATTTATTAGATTATTTGTAATCTTCCTCGCTGCTGAAGGGTTAACATGGTGTCCTTATATCCTGATGCTTATCAATCATTAAGGACACAGCAGAATTCTTCACTAAAATCTACTGTAGTCTTTTCCAGAACTGATTTCTAATCCTTTCCAAGACAGCTGCACAATTTAATATTAAAAAAAAAAGTGCTGAACCATATTTCACAACTTGCCAGCTGCCTGCCAGGGCAGACGGGTGCATGGCTCTGGCAGGGAGGGCACAGCCTCAGCACCAGCCTGCTTGGAGAACCTAGCTCTGCTCAGTGCCTCAAGCAGCAGTGCCTCAGGAAGGACCCTTTCCCAGCCCATCCAAAAGGACATAGGCACTTACTGGTCTGGCCACAGGGAGGGGGTGAGTGCTGCAACGGGGAGGCTCCTGCACAAGTTTGGAGTGGGCAAAGAAGGCACAACTGAGAAGGAATGGCCACCTCAGCCCCTCTCCTTCATTACAGCTCTGCACCTTCCCCTACCTGTAGGTCATAGGGGGAGGTGACAATGGGCACGGAGGGAATTAGTTGGCTGAGCAAGCTGGCGGGCAGAAGGTCCAAGAAGCTGACTCGTAAAAAAAAAAAAACCCAAAACCTAGAACGGTTCATCGTGATTAACCACATATCAGAAATGCCTTCCTCTCTAATGGTAAAGCCACTGACACACTTCTTCTTCTCTTGCTTTGTCATTTATCTCGTAAATCAACCCATCTGCTTTCAAACCAAACGTGCCAAGTAAATATGAAGATTATTAGGAAGCCTTTTTATTTCCCTAGAGCAAATTAAACAGCTGGAGGCTACATTTTTTTTAATATTGCCAAGCTGTTACCAGGCGTAACAAAAGGCAGTTGGCTGCACACACAGCCCCGCAATGTTTCACTGGGCTGATGCAGCAAAAGCAAGGAACTTGTGCCTTGCACCCAGCTGCAAATGCCGGAGACGCACCGCTGATTTTATGGCAACTGTCACACCAGGAGAGCTGATCCTCCCAGACAGTGGAAGTACACAATTAGGTCACATTAAACATCGAGAAAATGCCACAGCAGTTCCACATGCCAACTACAAGGGAGTGACACTGGAAAACAGTTCCTAGCTGGCAAGAGCCATCCCAGCATCAGTGCATAATAAACTGCTAAAAGTTGACAGATGAAGTCTGAGGGTGCAGAAGCATGAGCAATCACCCAAACAGAGGGATTCGTAACATTTTCCCACAAGGCAGAGAAGTAAGACAGGCAAGCACCAAAGCCTGGTTTATTCCCCCTGGGAAGCCACCGCTACCTCCTGTTCACAGAAACAGAGGGGCTGGGTACAGCATTCCTTCAGGAGGGTTTCCTTTAGGGCCAGAATAACAAGATGAAGCAGTGGTGCTCACAGCAGAAGCTTCAGACTTGTGTAGGCTTTTTTTTCCATGTACAACACCAAGCTCCTAGCCTTACCACAGGAGCAAAAGTGTTTGCAGTGTCCTGACCATTGCACCCACACACTACAAAGTACGTCCTTGGCCAGAGGTGGACTAGCGAGAAAAGCACAGCCCACTCTGCTTACAGAAAGCCTTTTGCATCCTGTCAGCACCACCTACGTTCAGCTTAGTCCAGTCTTGCACACCTGAAATCAAAGGTAGTTATGAAAGGCAGCTGTTGTCACAGATAACAGACATTCTGTTGCACAATATTTGGTGCCCGCCACAAATTGCACCGAAACAACTTCTATGCCATTGCCACAACAGTGGTAATTCTTTAAAACATGAATAAAAGGGCTCTGTACAGGAGGGCAATGCTGCATGGGGAGAGAACACACCACACCATGTAAACTTCAACACTGTGAGAAGTGTCAGTCTATGTCTTTTTACTCCCATATACTCCCATGTATCTTGAAACTACTTGTGGAGTCTACTGATTACAAAAGCATGCTTAATTTTGCCTGTGATCAAAGACACGGCCATGATGCAGCAGCAAGCAGTGCACCTCAGGGAAACGTCACACAGTTTTTGGGATGGTAAGTGGGCAGCACAGCTTTCTCAGCACATGAATTAACACCTCAATTCTTTAAAAGTTTCCATTTTACCAGTTTCTTCACCAGCACTAGTTGGCGTGATCAGCAGTCCTGTTGCAATATCTCCTCTGCATGCATCCTCACAGAGCATCCCCATGGTTCGCTCCCAAACACAAGAGCAAGGCTATTCTTTACACTTTTAGGTCAGCCCTTTAGCACAGGCCAAGAGCAGCAGCTCATCCCAAAAGCAGCTGTCAGAAAGGCACAGGCAGATACGCATGCAGGAAGTAACCTCCTGAGGTACTGCTGCTGCACTGCCCATGACCAGGTCTGAGAGCAAAGCCACGCACCAGCACATGCTAAGAACCAAGCTGAGGGCTTAGAGGAAACAACCAACCTCCAGGATATTTTGAATTGTGAAACTTAATTTAAGCTACAGCCCAGAACAAAGACTTAGAAGCTAGGACACCCTCATAAACCAGATTTAGTCTGCTCTGTCATGGCACAAGATTACAATGTCACACTTTCACAGAATGGTTAAAGACTGGAAAGGGACCGCTGGAGGTCACCTAGTTCCCAGACATGCAAGGGTCCCCCAAAGCAGCTTATTGAGGATTGTGTCCAGATACCTTCTGAATACCTCCAAAGAGGGAGACTCCACAACTTGTCTAGGCAATCTGTTCCAGTGCTTGGGCATCCACACAGTAAAGTTCTTGCTCGTGTACATCAGTTTCTGCCCGCTGCCTTTTGTACTATCGTTGGGCAAAACCCAATCAGAGCCTGGCTCCATCCTCTTGGCACTCTCCCTTCAGATACTGATAGACTTTGATGAGGTTCCCTCTCTGTCGTCTCTTCTCGAGGCTGACCAGGGCCAGCACCCTCTGCCTTTCCTCACACATGAGATTCTCCTTAATCATCTTTGTCACTCTAAGCTGGACCCTCTCCAGAGGCTCCATGTCTCTCCTGTCCTGAGGAGCCCAGAACTGCACACAGCACTCCAGATGCGGCCTCAGCAGGGCCGAGCGAAGGCGCGGGGTCCGTCCCTCCCGGGGAGGCTCCGGCGGCCTGTGTGAGGGCCGGGCAGGAGCGGGGCGCGCCGGCCGCTCCCTCTCGCGGCCGCGGGGCCGCGCTGGGCTCGCAGCGCTGCGGCTGCCGGGCCCTCGCTCCCGGCAGGGCCCGGCCTGGGCCCCACCGCCCGTGAGGGAGCACCGGCCGCCGGACCCGCCTCCCGGGACACAGCCCCGCTCCCGCCCGACCCCGGCCCCGCTTACAGCACCTCGAGCCCTAAGTGACAGCTGGGCTTCGCAGGACCGAGCGCGATGGAAAAAGGGAATCCAGCCGAAATACGCACGCCTCACACTCCCAAGCTGTAGGGTGGGCTCTGATGAGAGCAAGAGCTCATCAAGACAGGCCCAGCCTAACCTGGGGGAGACCTGCGACAGAGGAGCTTGAATGTCCCATACCTGGGAAAGCAACAAAAAGCCTTAACCCAAAATTATTTAAGTAGTTCATATCCAGCATAAGTTTTCCTCCCTAATTCCCCATGCCCTCCCCACGACCCCAGCCAGCCTGGGTTTTGTAGAGTAATTTTAGGGCTCCGTGTTTCTGACCAGATCTCATCTACCGTGACATGTGACAGAGCCCAGTGAGTGGAAGGCTCCAGCCCACAGATCCCCAAGAAAATCTAAGATTTCCTTGCTGCTCATGCAGTTTTTTCAGACTGTTTGTCAAAAGTTATTGGTGGCTATTTTTTAAATGAAAGGAGTAGAGGGAACATAGCTTTGAGGCATATTGGGCTAGCATATTGTTCAGACTCTGTACAGGGACAATAAAGCTTTTAGGATCTTTTGATTGACATATATAATGAAGGTAGCTGTCAAACCTTTGTGCAGCAATTTTATTTCATATTGACAAGCTATTTCACTGGCCAGGGTTTTGCATAAAAGGAATCATTCACATTGTTATGGTGCTGCTATTTACAGAGCCTAGAGGACAGTGGCATCACTACAATATAAAGATTAATATTCAAATTTCTTTTGAAATACATAACTCTGTATGCAACCTATCCTACGTGCACATCTTCATACAGGGAGAAAGGCATTGTTCTGCAGAGAGAAGGGGGCCTGGAGCTGCTGGGGGTTGTTGTTCATTCACTGAATCATCATGTAGCCTTTGAAAAGCCACTTAGTCACTCTGCAGTTGAATGTTTCTCTCTGGGGAGCAGAGAACAAAGCCTCAACACAAACTGCCATCACTGTTACCAGTCAGTGGCAGAGCTCACAGAGCCAGCATGGGGTCAAGGGGCTGCTCTGAGCAGCCCTTGTGTGCACAAAGCCCAGGACAGCTGTGCTCCTCCCAAAGAAGCTTCTTTCTCCTGCCAAAGCAGTGGCAGGGTCAGCTTGGGCTACCTGAGACAGCAGTTGCTGCTTGCCCACTACCTTTCTTTGATTATGAACAATAACTTGCCAAGAAATCACTAGCCTCAGAGAAAACAGGCAGAAAGCAAACGAGAGGGCAAAGCAAAACATAAAGGAGAGGGGGGAAAAAAAAAATACACATAAGCAAGGATGACTCTCACACTGTATTTGCTATGCAGTCAAGCCCACAAGTGGGTTGTGTATCTGAAGGTGGAAATACAAAGACGTGTCCTGTTCCCTGGGGAAAGGTAAGCAACTTCTCAAATGATCTTTAGAGGCTATTATCAGTCTCGCACTAGCACTGACATACCCTGTGCCCAAAGCCACAGCATGCACACACTGTATCCATAAAAAGAGATATTCATAGCTCTGCAGCTCATAGAAGTGCTGTGCCCGTGCTCTGGTACCAGTATTATTTAAAACAAAACAAAACAAAAAAAAGTTTGAGTTGCAAGTGAGGGCATGGAAGAACTTGCACGGCAAGAATTTGGAAAGAGCATGGTAATCCAGCTTGGTCAATGGGCACACAATTTTTTAAGAGTGTACCAGGTTTGTTTGTTCAGTCATTCCTATATTCATTTTCAAGTCCAGAGACAGCAGCTTCATGTCTAGCCCCAAAATAACAGCACTGTCTGAGACGAAACCAGCTTGGTCAGGGGTACCAGAGCTTTTCCCAGCCCGTTTATGTAATAAAGCATTATATACAACTGTTGGAAAACATACCAGTTTAAAAATCTTTTATCTATGACTTTAGCCGGGTTTGCTCATCTTTGCCCCAGGGGAAGGGAACTGAAGCTTCTTTCCAGGGCATTGTTTCTCTAGGTGAGGCCTGATGGGCTTAGCATTTCAACAGACTGGGAGTAGCCCCAACAAGATAAAGCCATCGATGGAACATCAACAGAACCAACAGAACGTCAGCGGCCATCTAGGAACATCTACCCCAGACTCTGCCTCCGGCAAAGACTGATAAGAAATTCAAGCAATGAAGATCTAATTAACATCAGAAGCGAAGAAATCCGGATCTAATAGGAGAGCAGATACTAGGAACTACACAACTTGAGACCAATGAACACTGACCCAATTCGTTTCTATGAGTTTTGACTGCAAAAAAGATCTGAAAATTCTAGTAAAGATCATGTGTCATGGAATGATTCTCTGCACACCCGGGCTATGTGCGGATGAGATGATTTCTGTGGTACATCCTGGCCAGAGAAGAAAGTAGTGCCTTGACTCTCTAACATTAAAAATGTTGTTGGAGGGCTTTTTGTTTTTCCTGCAGTTTCAGTGACACAACCAGGAAGCAGAACAGGAGCTATATGTCCCTGTTACTTGGGTCCTAAAATACAGAGAAAGAAGACAGGGCAGAGAGCAAAGAAGAAAAACAGAGCTTTGTCCTCATTCACATGATAGCCCTGTAAGGCTTTAACCCAAAAGATGTAACTGTATAGTGAAACATCTATGGGGGACTCTCTTGCCTGGCACAGAGGGGTTCTGCAGATAGACTTCCAGGGTGGGGAAAGAGTACCAAGTCGGCAACACAAATTACTTCAGGCCAAACTCCAATACATAACTAGAGATTCCATAGATACATCCAGCCTTAAGCCCAGGAGCAATACAGGTGGAGAGAACGGAGCCTGGGTGATTAAAACTACCTATTTAAGCAGTTCAAGGTAGCTGGAAGCAGCACTGGTGCCTCTGGGTTTCTCTGTTCATTATTTAAGGTGAACATAAAAACACAGAGTGCAGGAGCCCAAGGATGTTCCTCACTGGCTTCAAGCTGGCAGTTTGCTAAAAGCAGCGCTCCTTGGTTTCCTTGGTTTGCCGACCAGCAGTGCCACCTCCCCTCCCTGCTGCCACGGTGCTCAGCCTTCCCCAGGGTTAACAAAAGGGCACGTTACTCTGCTTCGCCAGATTTCAGCTCTGAGAATTTCATTCTGAACAGTTCAGCATCTGCTTTAGCCAAAACAGTTCCGCTATTTCCAGGAATATTATTAAAGGAAAAATAAACTGCTTGGCACACGCTACCTAAATTCAGGCAACCTTTTATATGAGGATCTCTAGCTTCGGAAGGGAAATTTTGAAATCTGGCAGAGAGGTGACCTTTGTGGTAGAAATGTGTCTATCCCTATCAAAACCTACCTACCTACCTTTGGCCAGATTACAGAGCAGGGAAATACTGCAGTTAAGGGCACGGTAACGAGTTCTGAGAACTGCAGTTACTTGCTGTTTCTGCTGTGGGCAAGAGGTCCCTGATCTCCTGCAGAGCTGCAGCTTGTGCTCACCCACTGCCTTGGCCAGTTATGGCTGCACAGGTCCTCCATGGCTGGATGACGAAATTACAGAGCCAAGGGTGAGCGGAGAGACCAGCATTCCATCTGACGCCTACATACATTCCCGTAACTTTCGGATACGGGACAGCCCCATCTGCCACACAGCCCAGGGTCAACGTCAGCATCACGAGTGCTGCGCAGGCACGAGGGCACTGCAGGAAACAAACTGCGACCAAAAAACCCAGGGCCATTACAATACATCGATGCACAGCTGGAAGAATTAATGTCAAGCAGACAACGGCATTGCAGACGTCCCCTAATAACGAAGGCTTGAATCTGCTGTCTCAGTAAAACTCTCTAAACGAGGTTTGTGTGCAGCTTATGGGGAGTTTATGAAAGAAATATAAATATAGGCCATCATTCTGCAAAGCTTCACAAACCCAAACCCTTGCATTCAGGTGCCATCTCTCGGACTTTGCTGCAAAATCAAGGCCATTCACGTTAAAAGCACAGACAAGAACATCTGCTCAAACTGATGTGTTTTAACTGTATTAGTTAATTATCCAGACAACTCTTCTTATGTCATGGAAATGCAGTTTGAACACTGGCAGATAAATGCTCTTGCATTAAAAAGGGAGAAATCAGTATTTGCTGTTGGATGTAAGCAGCCATTAGAAGAAACAGTCCCACCTTTCACCCAAGCATACCTTCTCCCCATCTTCAGCACATTATGCAGTCCTTCTGTGTATCCGTGTGTGGGATCTCAGGACTCATATCCATATACCGAGAACTGGCATGTCATCATCATCCTGGAGAATGATTTCAGTTCATTAAGTGCTGCTAGGAAAAAGATATAATTCCTCTCACCAAAAGCCTCAACAGGCTACAAAGGAAGAGTACAAGGAAAAGTTAACTTCTTTCTTCATTATATGTATGCCCTTTCCTCATGCATAAAGCAGGAGCAACACAGAACTTCTATACATATAAAGAAGTTCTATAGATAGATTATATACTTCAGTACATATATGTACGTAGATAGATATAGATCTATGTATTATTATGTACATACTTCAGGTCTGGTTAAAGCACAGTGGCGAGCAGAGGGGGTCTGTGGTGCTTTCATTCCGTGAGAGAAGAAAACCGTACCTCCTGCAGAAGGCAAACTGTCCGTGCAGACTGCAGAAGGCACTCAACAAACAATTTTGGTTTGTCACTCAAGTGCTTGGTTAATGATTCACCCTGAACAACCAGGCAAGGAAGAAGCGAGCTTGTTCTCCTTCAGTGCACTGGCTGCATTAAGAAGAAAGAGCTCAATGTGGAGCCAGTGCAAGAGAGAAACTTCCCACCTGCACTGCTGCAGGAAACTCTTCCCAGGAGTATGAACTGGGATTATGTATCACAACAGCAGGTATGGCTGGAACTATGGAACCAACCCAGCCACACACAGACCTTGTGATATATTTTTCATTAGCAGAACCCAGATCCTTTACGCAGTAGTTGCCTCCCAAATGTGGAAACTGCAAGATAAAAAGCACATTTAGGTGACTTCTTGATGGGTGACTGCAGAGCCACAGGCTCATCTCAGATCTCCCACAGACCCAGCCTTGGAGTGCCTGCAAATTCCTTTTTTCCTCTTATGCTTCTGAATGGTTAAGGCAGCGTGGCGAGCCATTTTACAGGGGATTTCAAGAAAATGACACGCTTGATGTTTACATGTTTTTGCCCATGAGACAACTTTGATATGCCTTGTGAAACACATGCTTTCACAGAAATCTGAGGAGGAAAACGACATCACCAAGAATAGTAAAATCTTGTTCTGTTTGGAACAGACAATTTTAACAAGACTGTTTTAACGGGAATAGCATTTGGTAGATATTTTTAAATGTTGGCAGCAGGTTTTGCTAGACAAAATTTTATGATATCATTCCTTGGATAGATTGCTAATCTGCAAAAACCCATCATTTGAGACCCATTCTAACATTACAGAAGTCCCTTGATTTCCATGTACACAAGGTCAGGCCATTTATGAGTGTAAAGTGTCCCCAGTACTTAATTTTTCCAGGTGACACCCGGTGCCACTTGGCTGTTTGAAAGACAATTTGAGCCAGTACACTTCCACATAGGACTGCACAGAATGGCCATGTTCTTCTTCCCTTCTAAGAGTTGCATAAGCAGATATAAATGTTTCTGTGTTCAATAACTAAAATTAAGATTCCCTTTGCTTGTAGCCTCCTTCGAGAATGTCACTATTCTGTTTGAGAAACCACATCCTGCTCTGCATCCTATGTGGATTCATTCTGTCAATCCAGGGAGATCAAGTTCAGCAGCCTCCCCAGGACTGCTGATAATCTCCTGAAAGTCCACAGTAAACATTTCTTTACACACTGGATCAGATCTGATGAACTATACAACTTCACACCAGCCAGGAAAGTGTGTGGGACTGACTTTTTAACCAATGCAGACGTGGGGGTACACTTACAGGCCAACTATAATTTTCCCTAGAGAATGCTGAGCATATATTTTTTCCACTCAGAGCTATTGTTCCATGTTTTCCCAGGACTTCAGAGTGTGTCCAGCAGTGACTGGAACCCCCATGCAGTAAACCCACTCAGGCTTACCAGGAAGCTTCTGTGGGAGCCTCAAGTTTCGGTGCAGCTCAGAAGCTGCACGCGCCTAAAGCATCTCCACGGGAACACGAAGCTTCCCTCGTGCATTTCATTTCTTTATCCGAAATATTCTTCCCACTCAGCCACAACCTAGAAAGGAAAAAAAAGGAAAAGAAGGAAGATCAATTAATTTTGACATAAGGAGTCTTGACTATCCCAACACACTGCAAGGTGAAAAAACATCCCTGCCCCTCTAACAAATCCCCCTGATACTGTCTCCATCAAGTATCAATTATTTAAACGCTGTATTAAGGAGAGTAAAGACACAATGCTTGGAATTCTCAACAACGGCTCAGCTTGGCTACTCCAAGCACTTTCCCACCTGGGGAGCTGAGCAGTTCCAGATTTAAACACCACATTTAATACAAATCTGACAGCAATTTGATTTGATTTGGCTGCCAGCATCGGAGCTGCTTCCACACAGACACACGAGGCTGCTCCGAGCTGCCATTTCATCGGCGCCTGGGGACAGGAACAGCACCCGCACCGGCCACCTGGCTCAGCCCGGGCTCCATCCAGCACCCACCGAGAGCCGCTGCGAGCTGAAATCCTCCCGGCCCCTCCTGCCGGGGAAAGCCTGCCTCCGGCTCCGGCTGCCCCCAGCTCTCACCTCCCGGCAAACAGCAGCTCCATCCTTGGTGGCTGCTCCCGGCTGCGGGCAGCCGCCGCCCTTCGGGCAAGCCGATGGCTCGGGCAGCTCCGGTGCCCGCTCTTCCTCGATGCTTTTGCGTTTTCCTGCAGCTCCCCGGGCCGGAGGGAGCGGGGGGCGGCGGGGGCGCGGCGAGGCGGCGGCGGCGGCGCGGGGGGGGGGGGGGGGGGGAACGAGAGCCCGGCACGGCACCGCGGGGCGCGGGGACCTCTCGTGGGAGAGGCGCGGCGCGCGCGGCACGGAGGTGTCCCCGCCGACGCCTGCTGGCCGGCGCCCACGCGCCTCCCGCCCGCCCCCGACGCCGCTGACCCCACAGCCCGCAGCAGCCCCAGGTGTGAGCGGCCAGGATGAGGAGGGGGCGGCTCCTGCCAGAGTCCACTCTCCGAGGGTTCCCCGGGCACAGCTGTGCAGGGAGCTGCTGGTCCAGAGGGGCAATGGGGGCATCCCGAGTGTCCCTCCAGGGACAATGGTCGGAGCATCCGGCAGGAGCTGGGGAGCAGCCGGAGGCACCTGGGCACAGAGCACTGCTCCCAGAAAATGCCCAGGGAAAACCCCTCGTGCCAAGGGGCAGCACCTGAGCAGGCAGGGCAGCATGTAGGGTCCCAGGGAAACATTCCACTTTCCCCTTTCATCTTGGCAGCCCTTCCCCAATGCCCCCCCCCCCCCCCAAAAAGGGGGGTTATGAGGAGAAAAGGGATTTAAACGGAGGGAAAAAAACTTCCTTTTCCATAATTGTCTGTGTTTAAATTGAGGGGGAATCCCCTTCCTCTGCAATTTTAAGGGCATCAGTTGAAGAAAACCCTGCCTTTTCCATGCTCTTAGGGGTATCACTTGACAGGGAATCCCCATTTTCCATTATTCTCCAGTTTAAATAGAAGGGAAAAACCTTGACAATGCTATTTTATTGATTGGAATTGAGCATAACTCCCCCATTTTCATCATCCCAAGGTTTAAATTGAGGGGAAAGCCCAGTTGTCCCTCCTTTATAAGGGTTTGAATTGAGGGAGAAATCCCCCTTTTTCCATCACTAGAGAGACCTGAAGCAAGGAAAACCCCTCTTTTTCCAGTATTTTAGGGGATTCAGAGGAGAGAACCCATTTATTGCTATGGCATCTATTTAAGTAGAGACAAACACTCCCTAGTCTCTCATTTTAAGGGGTTCAATTGAAGGAAGCTCCCCCTTTTTCAGCATTTTAAGAATTTAAATCTGTACTTCAGGGCACTTCTAGCTGTGTACTGGCACCTAATCTCTCACAAGGGAGCAAGCCCAGCACTCACAAAACCCTCCTGCTGCCAGAGAGCCCATTATTTTTTCAGTTTTATTTATAATGAATACATCCCTAATTAGAGACCCCAACAGGAGTTACACCATGTATATTATTACTATTCTTCTCCACCCTCCATAATCCTGTGACTCAATAGCCACCAATGAACAATTACAGAACTTAACAAGGAATCATGCAACTCATGTGTCTACGCTGCCAAAACAAGAAGCTTTTTTACCCTTTCAGTGGATGCAGCTGTAGTAAAACAGAAGGCATCTACATAGCCCTTTACTCACCTGGAATTTAAGGCAGAGCAGCCAAACAGCTGCAGCTCCTCCCAGTGCTTTTATCCCTTCTGGTAAAATTGCCTCCTCCCTTTTCCCGGGCATTGTGGGAACGAGAGGCGGGCCCGGCCAGGGGTATATTAACCCCAGCCCTGGGTAAAAAGAGGCTCATTCTTTCTGTGGGGTTAGTGGGGGTGAGGGTGTCTTTTTATTTCCATTGGGGGGGGGGGGGGGGGGGGTCATTCAGGTTTTCTCAGCTTTCTTTCAACAGGTGCTTTTGGCATCTAAAGCAATAGAGGCTTTGAAGACACTGTGAAGAAGATAGCATTGAGTGCATAGTTCATGATTTTTGGATCGAGTGTTCAAGGTTGTTAAGGTGCTTGGTGCTTTTTGTATTTTTTTTTCCTTTGCCTTGTTTTTCTTAGAAGCACTGCAATTTCCTGAAATTCCGGATTGTGTTAGTATTACACTCCAAATGTTTCAGCAGGTTCATTGTGCTGCAAGAGGGAGCTACCCTGGGTCAGAGATGACATCGGAGATGGAGGCTTCTGATAGGTAAGTTAAAGACTGCAAGTATGAGTGGGAGCGGGAGCAGGGTCCCAGTTAGTAGCTGACTTGTTAGGATTTGGCTTGTATGCCACTACACTGGTGCATTGATTTTGGTTTTCTTTGTCATAGCTGACTAAGAGGCCAACCTGGTGATCCCAGTGCCTTTGGAAATGGCTGAGGTGGACTCCTTTGCATCCAGTGTGGATTCACATCACTGGTCATCTGAAAGCTAAGTTGGGGGCCGGGGCCCGGAGAAGGGATAATAGCAGGATAGTGGGTTGGAAATTGCTGGGAGAGATTTAAAAAGTAGTGTAGGGGAAAGGGATGCTCTCCAAGGGCCTTCTTAGGTAAGCTAAAGGGAGTAGCCCTACTTTTGACTGCAACTGTAGGGTGTGCAGCGCAGAGCAGTTCCAGTGTGTGTTGTCTTGTCCGGTGTGTGTTCTGTGTCTTTGGCTTCCCTTGGATCAGATCTCTCTGCCTTTTACCCTTAAGGGGCTCATCATAAGCATTGGCCATCATCTCTAGCTTCTTGAACTTTTGTACTTCTCGGTAGGATGCCAATATCACTTGTTCTTTTACCAGTGGGCTTGGCCACATCTTGGAATCACATCTTGAAAGCATTGAGTCGGATCTCTTTGGAGGCCTTGTTCCTGGCTGTACTGCCATCCATCCTTTCCAGCTGTGAGCTGTAATGTCCTGGGGCTTGTAAGATTGTCAGGATATGGGAGCATTCTAAATGTGGCCTTGTCTCTCACAGCCATCTTGATCATTGTGACTGACAGTCCTTAGAACAGGTCACTGTTCCAGTCTTTTCTTCTGCTCCTTAGAGCCTCTTTCATCCACCATTGCCATACTATCAGTTATCTTTTTTGGCGTCGTCCCTGTCCTTGCTATCGTTCTTCTTGCCGAGAGCTTTTTTTTATCATCCTCATGTCACACTGCTTGTAGTATAATGTGTTGTTTGAGTTTGTGTCTAGCCTGGAATTGCTCTGCTCTGTAGAGTAGTCTTGGGGGGGGGGGTTAGGTGGAGAAGAAAGGAGATTTTATAGGGAGCCTTTTGCTTTGCTCAGCCACCTGAGCCACGCCTCGGATGGAGTGACTGTGGCCAGTCTGTGTGGTGTTCAGTGGAGATGTGGGAGTGGTGCAGTGGTGTCTTGCAGTTTCATAGTAGTTTGTCCTAAGGCCCACTCTTGTGGGATCCTAGGCAGTTTGCTTTGAGGAATGAGAACTTGGGAAAGGCTAAGCTTTCCCTGTCTGTCTGGGTAACTTTGACAAATAATTCTTTTGCAGAGGGAGAGCATGTAAACCTGATATGAATGGAGGAGACCAGAGGAGCACAGCAGCGAGGTGGGTCAGTGCCTGAAGTCCAAGCTACGGCCTGACTTTGGGCTCTATGTTTACCTCACTGTTGGGATTTTCATTTTGAAGATGCGAAGCACTTGGCACAGCAGGGTATTGGCACTGGGGGGACCATGAGCTGGATGAGTATTGATTCCAGCACAGAACTGGATGCTACTGGAGTTGTTGTATTAGTGATGAAACTGTAAGTAGCCTTTGATTTTTTTTTTGCGTTTTACAGGTGGTCTGCAGCATTCAAATTGCTACTCCAACATGACAGACACCCTTGCAGAAAGAGGTCACAGTCGAGCACTTTCAGGTGGAACCTATCTTGGCAATGCAACCCTTTTGGACACTACATGGGCATGTGCCTTTCCATTTTGTTTTGCCCCTTCTCCCCTGGGAAGGTTGGTCATCATTCAGCTTTTCAGGGGTGGTGTTTCATTTTGGTTATGTTGCAGGGCTGTTCTTTGTCTTTGTTTTTAGGAAGTAAACCTGGATATCAGCAGTCAAGGTCAAGTGAGTGAGGTAAGCAGTGACCAGTGGATGCAACCAGTTATTGCTTGGGTGCCAAATTCTGGGGCAGCTCAAAGCATGCATTGTCTGAGCATCCATTTGTGTGTTTTAGGTGGCCCACTTGTATTATGCCTACAGGGGCTGAACCCCCTCATGGACCAGCTGATGGAGCCAGTTTATCACCCTTGAGCTGCCTGTCCCTGTGAGCCTTCCAGAAGTATTACAGGGCTCTGCAATGAAGCCTGTACCTTTTCTGTTTGAAGGTGCCATCTGGGCAGCCTTTGGCAATGGCTGAGGAGTTGTGGCGAGTCGGGGAGGGAGGAGCGAGGGTCCCCTCAAGTTTCAGCAATGCCACATCACCTTGTCTCCCCTTAACCCAGGGATACCCTGCGACGTCGGCCTCGGAGTGTGGCCACAGAGTATGAGCCAAGGACCGGGGCGTTCTCAGGAGCCGGTGAGTAGTGGAATTGTTGGGTTTTGGCTGATGTGCTGCTGAGTTCAGGCACTGATGTTTGGTTTTCTTTATTGTAGTAGACTGAGAGAGAACAGCCCTCTGAGGGCAGGAACTTCCCAGATGATGAGGTGGCCTTGTTTTGCACCTGATGAGGATTTGCATCCCTGGATATCTGAGAGCTAAGTCGAGGGCTACACCTCAGGGAGGGGAATGAGAGTGGGGTGCTGGGTCAGGACTTGGTGGGAGGGATCTTTGAATTAGCTTTGGAAATGGGGATGTCCACGAGAGGAGCCCTTAGGCCACGTAAAGGCAAAGTCTCGCTGTTGATCGCAATGCTGAGGTGTGCATGGCAGAGCAGTCCCGGTGTGTGTTGTGTCACTTGTCTATTGTGTGTTCTGTGTCTCTATTGTGGGCATCTTGTGTCACATGTCTTTTGCCTTACCCCTTTGAGGGGCTTATCAGAAATGCTGGGCATCATCCTCAGCAGCTCCTTTGCGTTCCTTGGCCCGACGCTGGTACCCTTGAACCTTTGACTTGCAAGCTCGGACATGCATCGGAATCGCATCTCTCTTTAGCACTATTGAGTCAGACACCTTTTACAGTCTTGTTCTGAGCTGTATTGACAGCTGTGCACTGCAACGGTCCCTTATAACAGATTAGGACTTGGGAGAATGTGAGGATAGGTAGAGGATTCCAACCGTACGATCCTCAGGCATCCATCTTTGCAGTGCTTGGCATAAGTCCTTCTGTTAGGGTCTTTTTCTGCCAGAGTTCTTTGAGCCTCATCGGCCTCATCTAGGTCATGTCATTGGTAATTCTTCTTGCTGAGAGTTTCCTCTCCTTGTTGCATCCCCTTGTTTGTCATCTCCTGTGTCACAGGTGTCTGTGTGTTTGGCCTGGGGCTGCTTTGCCCTGCTACATAGTCTGGGTGTAGGTGTAATAGGATAAGTCCTAGGGACTTGACATTTGTAATGTAGGGATTAGTTGGACTCAAGATGGTATTTCTAGATTAACACAAAATGTTTGGAGCTGCTAAGTTATGATGCAGTACTTTGACTTTTGTCATCACTTTCTTTCAGATGCAGATGGATTGAATCTGTGGCAGAGTGCCCCATACCAGGTGAGGTGGTTCCCACAGGAAGGTCAGTCACCGTTTGTCTTTGCACGCCAAGTGTAAATGGTGACTGTGTTACAGCTTTGTTCTTCATCTTTATTTGTAGGAAGTAATGCTGAAGATCAGTGGTCGAGGTCGATGGAGCGAGGTGAGCGGTGACTGGTGGCCAGAATGAGTTGTTACTGCTTGGGTATCAGTTTCTGGTGCAGCTCTAAGCATCCGTTTTTGTTTGTGCATTTTAGGTGGTCCACTGGGAAGGTGTCCCGGCCCTGGGATGCTGGAGGCCAGGTGGGTGCAAGCTTAAGCTATAGGTGTGGTGTACTTAAGTTGGAGCGGGGAGGCTGTGGTTTCAGTCTCTCAGCATGTTTTTTTGCTTTGCTTCTCTGCAGGTGCTGCTGCTGCCCTGGGCATGCCAAGGGACAGAGGCGAGCAGGTGAGTTGGCATTTAGGTGGGGCGACTGATAGGTGAGAGGTACGTGGCAGCATGCGAAGCGTGTCCCTTTTTGCTTTGCAGGTATCGTCCGGGCCACCTCCGGAGTCGGATGGAGATTTGAGGTGAGCCTGGGCCAGTGGTGCAGAGGGAGCCCAGCCTGTGCATTTATTCTTCTGGAGGGCAATAGTCGCAGTTTCTGTTTTGTTGTCTTAGGTACCACAAGTAGGTGCAGAGCCTAAGTTTGGAAATGGCCGGTGAGCGATGAGCCTCAGCAGTTATGAGGGAGAGAGGCATTGTGCAAGGGGTCACTTCTGGGACGTGTCATCACAGTCTGAATTTTGTCATTATTCTCCATCTTTTGCAGCCACCTAAGTGGGCTGTGGGCCATGTATTGATATCCACGGTGCTGAAGCCTTCTTTTCTGTTGAGGATGGATTTCGTCTGCTGGTCTTCAGAGAGCTAAGTGTGGGGACTGTTGGTTGGGAGAAGGCAAAAACCTTTGGAATCACAGGAGGCAATTTGAAGTTAGCTGAGAGGAGAGGGCTGTAGTGGGCCAGGCCCCTTGGAGGTTAAGGGAGAGAGGGTTTCTCTTCAGCATCACTCGAGCCTTTGCCGGGCCGGGCAGTTCCAACCCATCTCCATGTTCTCGTGAGCTTTGCATCATTGGATTTTGAGTCTCGATGTCATTGTCCATCTTTTCACCCGAGGAGCCTGCCTTCGGGTCTGGCACGATTGCCACGGTCTAAAGTTTGCCTACTCTTCAGTGTAGCCATGCTTTTGAGCACTTTTGAGCATAGCAAGCACGTGGACATCTTGCATCTTGGCCATTTGTGGGTCGGTCATGTTTTGTGATGTCACTTCAGCCTTTGGCAGCAGAATCCTTCTCTAGGGATCCCTTTGTATCAGCTGGCAGTCGTTGCCTCCTTCTCTAGGCCTACTGCACTTCTTGAGCATCCTCTTACCAGCTTTGGCACTAACTTCTCATAAGGAGTTTACCTTTCACTGTCACGTACTACTGCCGTAGAGCCTTCTTTCCTTCGGCGTCATCAGCCTCTGGCTTATCTTGCACTAGCAATCGTGGGTCCATCAGGTAAAACTGCTGGGCAGTTTCAGTTTGTGTCTGTTATGTGGTCTGTGTCCGTTATCTTCAGTGTCATAGGGCTTTGTGATGTCTCAATGCTTTACAGGCATCGTTATGGGCCATATTGGCAGCAGGAGCACTTGCATACTTTACTGGATTGGGCTTATTCTGGCATCTTTATGGTTTTGCTTTTTGAGACCAGAAGAAGTACACAAGGTGTTCCTATCCATCTTCCTTCTCAGTTTTGGTAGTATCTTTTTTTTCATGTGCTGTTCCCTTGGACTTCTGTATGAAGTGTACTAGACCCTCCTCACTGCAGTAGTTTCGTAGCTTCCGTCGCCTCAAAGCATCCTGGTCTCAAAAATATATCTTCTGAAGCATTATCTCAAGTCTTCATGTCATCTTTGCTTATATTTGATGCACTGTGTGTCCATGTGCCACTTATGCTTGGAGCTGCCCTGCCCTGGCACATTCAGTCATGGCTAGTTTGAACAGTTTTAGAACTCTCCTCTCCTGTCTATGGGCTTTTGGGTAGAAAGTTTATGGGCCTGGTGTGGGGATAACTCCTAGCTGTCAGCTACTTGCAGACTGCCTCATGCTGTCTTGCAGGTCCCTAAGGCAAATTTTGATCCCTGTGGTCACTGATGCTACCAATTTTCCCAGGATCTACTGTTCCACATCAAGGAGCAGCAGATGGAAGAAGATGTTAAAGCATCTTCTTTAGGGGGGAGTGTTTCTAGTAAGGGCTGCAGTCAGCATCTAAGCTGAAGAAGGGGTGTCTGAGAGTGTGTCTGTCTGTGTGTGTTGACTGGCTCTAACCTTATATGTGTGTTGTTTTTTGCCTTTCAGGTTCTTCAGTTCATTTTAAAATTTAGAATACGAAGAACCCAGCTGGTCCTGCCCATGCTGTGGGGTCAGTCAGAGGGACACAGGGTTCCTCTTCTCCTTTCTGCTGGGATGAACTGCCTAGGGAATACCATTTCTGACAGCCCAGTCCTACCTGTGTCCTTTGGACAAGGGCAGAGGTGAAGAGGCGACTGCCAGAGTTCCTTGGGGATGATGGAGTTGTGGTGTTTGGCTGTGCCCAGAGGGGCAGGTTGGGCATTATTTGTGTGTCTGAGGACTGGGGAGCCGAGCTCTCAGTGCATTCCCAGCTCTCCCAGGGGTGGGAGCAGGTGCAAGGCTGGGTGACAGCCTCTGGTCGGGGCAGGCCCTGGCCCCGGCACGGACACGGGGTGGTTTGGGGACACTTGGGGAGCAATGGGAGGAGAATGAGGGATGGTGCTGGGCGGAGCAATCGGCCTGTGCTCGTGTCAGCGCAGCCGTGCAGGGCGCTGGGATCTGGGTAAAACACCAGCTCTCCTGGTGTTCAGGGATGCAAGGTCTGAGGGACTGGATTTACCTAGGGCTTTTCAGGAACAAGGGGAAATGTGGTGCCAGAGCTGTGCCCTATCAGGTTGTGTTTCCCTTTGGGGACAGGGAGTCTCTGGGCTGAGGTGAGATTGCTGTGTGAGTGGCAGGGAACAGGGAGCTCAGAATTGCAGGCACTGATGGAATAATTGTCTTAGGTCTGTTTGGTTTGTGTTGGTGAAAACTGGGATTTGGGCTGGAGAGGTGCTCTTGGGAACAATGGATAGAGTACATTTGCTCCATGGATGTGTCAGGAAGGACAGAGAAGGGGAGTATTTATAACCTGTTCTCAGTATTTCATGCAAATTTGGGGTGGAGCAGCAATGCAGGTTGGTGGGTTTGGCCTGGGCCTGTCAGGACTAACCACAAAGAATCCAGCCAAGTCCCTGACCCCTCAAGGCATCTGTGAAACACTTCCACAGCAACCCAAGTCAGAAATCCAGTGATTAGGGAGGTAAAAATTATAGGTAATTGCCTATGATCTGTGGGGAATTTCCTTTGGAATTATCAATCAAGGCAGGGCCTATCTTTCAGCTCTTTTCCTGGTGTGCAGTTTGCTCTCTGGTTTAAATGAGTTTGTGTGCTCCTGTTAACAAGCAGTGTGTTTTCACCCTGAAATTTGGGGTGATAGGCCTTCTTTAGCGTTTTTCCCACAACTGAATCATCCCTTCCATGAGTAGTCCATGTTGTTCTACACAGCTGCTTTGGCCGTGGGTCAGAGAGAGAGAAGGGAAATGACTTTTTAGGGCATTGAAATTTCTCCAGGCAGGAGTGGGAGGTCGTCTTCCCCCTCCCCAGAGCCCTGCAGGCGCATGGGAGTAGCTCAGTGCCAGCGCAGCTCTCTGAGCAATAACAACGCTTGGGAGGTTTGAGTGTTGATAACAGCTCTCCTGTCTCCTGGTAGCAGTCCTAGGCGGAGGAGGGGAAAAAAGGAACTTGTGTTATTCATGGAAAACTTTCTGCTGTTTCTTGTGCAGTGTTTTAGATCTTTGTATGATTTACTATCCAGTGTCTGTAGGTAGAGAATGACTTATTGGAGGTAAAAATTGAGATAATCACTAATGGAAATGTTAGGGAAAACTTTTGAAGTGAACTTGAGGTGACCTGTAATGGAGAGCATGAAGATTTTGAAGTAAACTATAGCAATCAGTTGTGCACAGGTAGGGAAACCTTTGGGGGTAAAATACAAGGTCACCTCTAGGTGAGGGAATGAACACTTGTTGAGGTAAACTGAGTGAATCAGTTGTGGAAGTATTAGTAAATTCTGGGGGTGAAACTTGATGTAACCTCCATGGTAGAAAATAAATGAATCTTTTGAGGTAACAAGGAAGTAATCAGTGTTGGAGAGGCAGGGAGATTGAGAGTAAACTTGAGTCTGTAGTCCAGAGAATGAACATACTGAAGTTAAATGGAGGTAGTAACTTGCAGACAGGGAAAAAATGTGGGGGTCAAGTCTGAGGTAATCTCTAGGGGAGACAACATTTTTGAGGTAAACTGAGGCAGTCACTAGGTGACAGGTTGGACAAGTTTTGGGGGGTAGAAATTAAAATGACCTGTTGGGCAGAGAATGGACATACTGAGGTGAATATCAGGTAATAAGTAGTGGACAAGTAGCAATAATTTTGGAGGTGAAAGCTGGGGTGATGTGTGGCAGGGAGAGCGTACATCCTGAGGTAAAGTGAGACAGTACTGGAAAGATAGTGAAATATTTCAGGGTAAAACTTGATGAAATCTCCAGGATAGAAAGAGAATATTTATAGGTCAAAAAGAGTAAATAGTTAGTGGGCAGGTAGGGAAAATACTGGGGGTAAAACCTGAGGTTATCTCTAGGGGGAGAGAATGAACATAGTGAGGTAAAAATCAGGCAATGACTAGTGAATGTTAGGGCAATTTTGGGGGGGGTAAAACTGGAGCTAATCTCCAGAGTAGTGAATGAATACTTTCTTGTAAAAAAGAAGAAATCAGAAGTGCACAGACAGGGACAGCTTGGAGGGAAAATCTGAAGCAATCCCCAGGGAAGAGAATGAACAGCATGAGGTAAACTGAGGTAGTCACTTGCAGAGACACAGTGAAAATTTTGGGGATAGACACTGAGACATTCTGGAGGACAGAGAAAATTACTTTTTGGGGTAAAAATGGGATGATGGGTAGGGCAAAGCTTGTGGGAAAAACTTGAAATAATCTGTAGGAAAGAGCATGAGCATTTTGATGGAAAAATGAGATATTTATTCTTTGCTTCCCTTTGGGATAACTTAATCTGCACCCTTCCATGAGCAATTCCTTGGCTTCTCCTGGAGAAAACCCCCATGGCAAAGGCAGTGTGCAAAGGAGCCCAGAGCTGTGCTTGGAGCAGAGAGTGCTGAGAGCTGCGTGTGCCTCTGCTGCCCCAGGCTGGCAATATCCCCATGGAACAGACTGGGCAAATGGGATTAGAGGAAGCACAATCCCTTCCTGGAAGAGGTTTTCTCCTGTGCAGATCAGGCACAGGGCAGGAAGGGAACTTTGGAGATCAGCTGCTTTCCCCCAGAAAGCATCACTCACACCAGCATGGATGACATGACCTGTGCCCAGCGCTCACCATGCACCTGGCCAGAATCAAGAGCAAAGGTGGGTTTGGGTGTGAGCACTTGAAATAACTTTGAAAGAGAAGCAATCACCTTTTGCTGCTTCTTTCTTTCTTTCAGATGCTGGGATTGCCTCTGGGCACATGTGCTGAGCTCTCCCTGCAGGGAACTGTCAGCCCTGAATGCCTGTGCAATAACTGCAGCTGCCCAGGCAGACACAGGAAACTATTCCACACATTAAATTGCCATGACCCAAGGCACTCCTGGAGAGAGAGTGTAGAGAGTTAGAGCACTGATCCTGCTCCCTGCTTTCCCAGTAGTGCATGAACATGATTTCATCCTGATCCTGAGAGCTCCAAGGACAGTAACAACTGAGGTGCCACTGATGCTGCCACTTTTCTGATGGGCCTGGCCCAGAACCATAGCCCAGCAGGGGTCTGTGGGAGCAGTTCAGTTCCCCCTCCCTTCCTGCACTCTGGGCAGTTCCAGGAGCCATCTGATCCCTTTCTGAGGTTGCCACCACAGCCTAAGCTCCCCCCCCCCACTGGGCCATGATGGCATCTGCGTTCCCAGAGCCAGCGAACGGTTCCAGCCCTCGCACCACTGCTGCACATCAGGCCGGGCTAGGGGAGCTGAAATAAAGCCTGGAACTCTCAAGGGTAAACTGGCACCACAACCACAAACCTCCCTCAGTTGAGAGTAAAGAGGTGTCCCTGTATTTACACATGTCCAGGAACAATACTCCTCTAGAGCAGGCGTGGATTTACTTTTTTATCAGTTGAACTGGCACTGCTGCCACCTGCTGCCATTAAATTCTCCATCCCCACAATCCCTGGTTACCCTTGGCTGTGGGGTTTTTGCTGTCCCACAGTGAGTTAGGAGGGATCTCTGGCCAGCCTTGTTGCCCAAGAGCATTCAAAATCCTAATCCTCACTTCTCTGACTACTGAATACCTTAAACGCCACTCTGCGTTGTGCAAAAAAGTGCCTTGGTCCCACTGGGAACTGCACATCTCTAACAGCTGTTCTCAGTTATTCCAACTGAGTAAAATAATTATTAAGGAAAAGAGGAACCAGTTAAACCTAACAACTTTTGCCTGATGTTTTCCTCAGGAATGAGTTAGGAGCGCAGTAGCAAGGCCTTCAGACAGGCACAGTGTCTGATATAAACTATATCTGGGCACACATAAAAAATAGGTTATATATAAATAGATAGCTATATGCCCTAATATATAATACATATTTATATTACAGAGTTATGTAAGGCATAAATATCTGCCCTACATATAACCAAAAATATTTATCACCAACTACCTCTAAATTACCCCCTGACCCCTGATGCTAGGAATGTAACATTTTTAGGGATCCTAAAATCAAACAGATGCAGGAAAATAAACCACGATTTTATGCCATTAATTCCAAGATGTTTTCCTGGATGTGTGCTGCTGCGTCTGTTTTTCTGTAAGATCTTGTGCCTTATCCCTGAAGTGCACTCAGAATTGTCAGGATCATGAAATCCATTTGGGATTTTACTGTTGCTGCAGTATCCAGTGAGATGAGTTTTTTCAAAATTATTTCTCTTGGACCGAGCACATCTCCTCAAGTTCCTTCTCACTTTCTGCATCCTGGAAATGCAAAAAGGGAAAAGATCAATGTACAGCTCAAGTGAAACAAATAAAAAGCATTATTTCCCTTCTTTCTCTCCAACCCCAAATCAGTTTTTAAGCATATCATGGAATCCTGGAATGGTTTGGGTTGGAAGGAGTCTTGAAGCTCATCCAGTTCCACTCGCTTCCACTGGGCCAGGCTGCTCCAAGCCCCGTTCAAGCGTGAGTCTGAAAAACCCCAAACAAGTCCCAGATCTAGACAGCCCACTGGCAGAAAACCCAAAATTAATTAGAGCAGCAGAGCCTGGCTTCAGTCTGGCACTTCTCCTTGACAGCACGCAGAGCTGAACGGAGTGGTCAGGGCACACTCGAGGGCAAACTGGGAGAAATCACGGCGGGGTCTGCCCTGGGATGGAGACCCAGCGCCGTCCCGCTCGCCCCCCCTCCGGCCCCAGGGTGGGTCGGTCCCCGCAGCGCGCGCCCCTTCGGCCGGGCTCGCCCACTCTCCGTGAAGAGGGGCGGGAGAGGGGGCTAAGCAGAAGCTGCGGAGACAGGATCCCGTCATGCCGCTTCTCACCGTTGAAGTCCCCGGTGTCGGCCACCACCGTGGTGTGGTGCTTGAGCTGGTCCAGCGCCGACTCCACCTTCTGCCGCTTCACGGGGGACACCGACACGTCCGCGGCTCCGGGGGACTCGCGCGCCCAGGAGGGACGGTACGTGCCCGAAGGCCACCGGCCCGCGCGCTCCCGCCGCCCGCCGCCAATCCCAGCCTGGCTGGGCGGCAGCGGCCAATCAGGAGCGCGGAGAGGAGACGGACGAGGCCGCGGGAGGAGCCGAGGCGGGGCAGCGGGAGGGAGAGCGATTCTGATTGGCTGGTTCGTGAGGGCCGGGCGGGGGTTCGCCTTGGCGACCGTGACGCCGCCATCGTCCCCGACGGAGCGTATCGGGGGAGTCTCCTGGCCCCGAGATCTCTCGGGCCCGGAACCTCCTGTCCCCGGAGTCTCCGCGTCGCCAGAACCCCCGGCAGTCTTCCCCGCGGCCGGTACGGCGCCCGACCCGCCCCTGAGCCACCCGTCCCTCGTGGCCGCGCGGGGCCCGGGCGCGGCCGGTGCCGCAAGGTGGCGGCGGGCAGCCCCTGAGGGAGGCGGCCGTGAGGGAAGGCTCGGGGCCGCGTCGGTGGTGCCCCGCTGCAGGAGCTGAACGCTCTGGGCTCCCTTCCCCGCCGTTGTGGCAAGGTTCGAAATGGTTTATCGAGTGCAGCTCCAGGCGCTGAGAGAGCCCTCGGCCCAGTAAGGCAGGTGTTTTGGGCTCGTGGTTCGCCTGAACTTTATTTAGGCTGTAAAAGAGGTGATCTTGTTAGTGTGGGCCCACTTGGAAATTGTACTCTCCAAAACATCTACAGAAGGAATTACCAGTTATTTCAGCTGGGTTATTTAATTGTTAAGGAAAAGAGAAGACAAACTTTTGCTTCTGGAAACAGGATGGCTCTTGGCTGGAAATGTTGGAGAATCCGTGTAACAGGCTCCTAGTCATGGGGTTATGCTGTTCCCTCTTTCTGTATGGTTCCACTTGGGACAGCTGCCACAGTCGTTCCCCTTCCAGAGAGGCAAGAATGTGCTTTTGTGCAGCCTTCTCATGCTTTGCCCCTATTCTTAAGACACAGCTATCCAGGCCGTAACATCCTTCCTGTTGAATGTCAGTCCCCAAACCCAAAAGGAAATGTGTGGTTTCAGACATTCTGCTGAGTTTCTGAGACTCTCAGTGACAAACCATTATGAAAACCCAGTGAAAGAGACAGAGATGGAGCTATAACTTAACTATTTTAATAAATCTTGTACAGTGCATGGTTATATCATTGTCTCCTTCGCTCAGTTACATCAATGTACAGTACTTTATAGCAGTGTCTGCAGGCAGTACAAACAGAACAGATGCACAGCTCAGTCGCGTGGAAATTTGTAAAAGTGGCCTCTGCAATAAGGTCTACTGAGCTATTTGTTTTAGGAAGTGCTCCTGTGGCTCCCGGCTTTACAGAGCTGTCATGTACACTCCTGTTAAAATCCCAGATAACCGTAATTCCCTGTGATTTGCTTTCCTCTACACCCCAGGACTAGAAGATGGTGTGTTTCCTAGCTCAACATTCGTTTTTATTTTCATTTTAGAAACTTTTTCGCCTCCCGTGCTTGCCATCCTGCCTCCCATCTCCACCCTAATCCGGAGCCAGGGCTTCTCAGGAGGATTGTCCTCTTCATCCCTCCCTGACAAGGTGAGTGCCCTTCTCAGATCCTAGCAGGGCTGTGACTAAACCCAGGATCCTCCCCTGCCTGCACCCTAATTCTGCTGGTGAGAGCAGTGTCCTGTTTCAAATGAAGAAAACAGATTATCCATTGGAGACGCTTAAGAATGAAGCCAAAACTAAGGTGCACTGGTGTTCTCAGTTTTAGACATGAGCTCCCCAGATGCTGTTTTAAAGCTTTTTCCATTAAATGTGCAATGACAGGCACAAATTTGGACAAAGACTCAGCATGTGCTGAGAGAGAAAACCCAGCTGTCCCTGGGCTGTGGGCAGCTCTGGAGCTCTGTGTGCTTCACTGCTTTGCAATCAGATTGGTCTGTCAGTCAAACAGAGCTAGAAATGCAATGTGCCAAACTTGCTGTGGACAGGAACTACGCTGCTTGCTTGAGTTTTGAAATGGTGAGTAAATTTTGGAAGCATAATCACTTAATTCTGCTTCTAGGGAGAGGGATTTTCCTCACCCCTATTTACAGATTGCTATATACAAATGCACATAACTTTATGAAGGAAAACGGGAAGTAAAGAGCAACACCCTGTGCTAAATTAGAGGGGGTTTTTTTCTTGTGGCCATTTAATTTGCGTTAAACCTGCCTTTCCCAGTGTGCTTTGGGGTTTCAGCTATTTGGGAATCATTTCAGCTGACTTTTTGCAGTGAAAATGTGAAGATGGGGACAAGTGACCAACACCCTGGGAAGGGCTGTGGGTGTGCCTGGGTCGGGAGCAAACGGTCAGGGCTTATCTTCTCCTGGTTTGAGGCCCGGTTTGGCAACACCACCACAACATTCCAGTGCAGGATCCGTGCCCCAGGGAAGGGCTGCACAGCTGCCCCCAGCCCCAGCCTCTGCATCAGCAGCGGTGGGCGGGTGGAACTCACCTATTTCCAGATTCAAATCCCTTTGTTTGTCACTCCTGCTCATTTCTAGGCACTGAAAGTTCATTTCAGCTGTTCAGAGATAGCACTAGCTGGTCCATGGATTTAAGGAAGCAGCCAGACTTTGGGAATGTGTGTTGCCATTCTAGCCTTGTCCAACGAGGGGGCACAGGGGGACAGGACAAGGACAGGCAGTTGTCACCGGCCCTGTGCTCGTGGGCTGCAGGGGACACCTGCACTGAGGAGGAAATGGAAATGGAAATAGAAAGGGTTAGGTTGCCCAGAGAGGTCATGACTCACCATTCCTGGAAGTGTCCGAGGCCAGGTTGGACAAGATTTGGAACAACTTGGGCTTGTGACAGGCATTCCTGCCCATGGCAGGGGGGTGGAATGGGATGAGCTTTAATGTCCTTTCCTTAAACCCAAACCATTGCAGGGTTCTAAAGCCTTATTCCTCTGGTCCAGGCTCCAAGCCTTGAGGCTGGCCTCTCTTGTGCTGTGTGCCACGCCTGCTCTGCCAGGGGAGAGTGGGGAGCAGGGGACAGCCCTCGGAGAAAAGCTTTGGGGGTCTTTTTTTGCTTGAAGCCAGCCCTTGTACATCCAGCCCCGTGTGAATCCTGCTCTGATCGCATGCACGGAAAATTTCAGTATAAAATATATAGTTATAAAAAAAATACTTCATGCAAAATTAAAACACCTTTCCCAGTGGGACATGGTCTTATTGTCAACCCTTCCCAACAGTGTTCAAGGAATTGTCACTCTGATGGCAGCTGGACCCCAAGGGGAGCTCTGCTGCATCTGGCCTGGGCCAGGAATCATTGCTTTCATTCCCTTTTTTTCTGCACTACTTAGGGCTAAGAGCTGAAATAAAGCAGAGAGACTTTAATTTGCAGAATCAATCCTTTCCTGGCGGCGCTTCGTGATTTCTTGGAGCTCCGACTCCCCTCTGCTTTTCTGGAATGGAAACAAAACAGGCAGTTTGGATTTGAACTTCAAGCTGCAGTTAAGTGACAGTATTTAATTAATGCTGTAAAAGTAGAGCTAGTTTCAAAGAGATAAGTGATATCAGTAAAAAGCAGATTAATTAGTGGAAACAGGGGGATCTTACAGATTTGCTCAAAAGACACTTCGGAATTTTTACGTGTGTTTTATTGCTGGTGTAGGTTTGGTTGCATTTTTTTTCCCCACAATTGTATTTTTTAAAATGCCTGTTTAATGAGCTATCTGACGCTGCTGGTACAGCCCCCATTCCAGCAGGAATTATCCAGAAAAATGCTTACCTCCAGCTGGTTTTTCTCCACTGTGATCTTGCTGTAGACTCTGTTTCCCTCATCACCGCACACCTTCTTCAGCTCCTCTCTGTTGAGGGAGAAGAGCTGAGCTCCGGTGAGGATGCCCAGGTGTTCCACGGTCCTGGGGAGACACAAAGTAGGGAGGTGACGATTGTGCTGCACGTGGCCTCGTGCCAGAGGTGAGGAGTTGGAGATGGGAGGCCAGGAGCTGCAGTGGGACCATATCACGGGGCCCTGGGGCTGTTCCAAGGTGGCAGCTGCAATTCCAGTAGCATTTCAGGCCTTGGATTTAGTTAGTTAACTGTTTATCTCCAAGAAAATATTTATACCAGAGAAAGGGAGTGACTTTGGGCTCTGAACATTCTGGTTATAGAGCCTGGATTGAACAGGGTTGAAATCTAATTTGCAACACAGGCTCTGTAAGTAAATCCAAGTGGCTTGTCCCAGGTGAGATGGTGCCGGTGGCCTCCCCCGCTCCTTCTCCAGGGAAGGACGAGCATTGCACGTGGCAATAGGGCAAATCTTACTCTTTGCTGAATGACTTGGCCTCCAGCCAGGCTTTGACTTCTTCAGTGCTGGATTCAAAGGTGAGGGGCACGAAAACTTGCTGAGGCTTTTCCACTTTGAAATTCCTGTGGGGAGGCTGAATTTTATTGTTTGTGATCTTCTTTAGCAGCTCGTCGTTCAGCTCATCCGTTTGGTGAATAAGTTCTGTAGAAACAAGTAGGGAATGAAAGCAAGTCTTCAGTCAAAAATGCCATTAAATGTTTGTGGGGAAACTGTAAGGCAAATGGGGATGTGGCTCAACATTCTTATTTAAATTCAGCCCAGAAAAGTGATTCCCATTTTCCTGTGCCCCTGTGTTGCCATTTATTTTGCTCCCATCACCCCTTGGCTGTTTCCTGATGTGGAAGCACAGTTCTGTGAGAATCTACAATTGGAGGTTTGGAATTGAGACCTTTTCAGTCCTCTCTGCTGCTTCTAGTCACTAATTTGCTGATCGCAGAGCTCCAGGTTTTGCTCCGCAACAGAACGGAAGCGGCAGGAAGCACAAACTGGGAATGAGCAACACACTCATGATGGGATGAGCTTGAAGGTCCCTTCCAGCCCAGGGCATCCTGTGCTTCTGTGAAAACTCCAGTGACTCTTCATCCAGTATCGCTTTCCCCATGAAACTCCTGAAGACTGTGGAGAATAACTCAGTGATACGAACAGATTTGTGTCCTTGTATTGTGGGGCTTCCTGTCGTCCCAGAAGGGCTCCTGCTTCCAGGAGTGGACAGGGTGGGATAAGGGGTGAGGTGAGCAGGGCCCCTGATCTCTCTCCTGCTCTGTGAGCCCCACAGCACGTGCAGGGTGAGGGAGTGATGCGGATCTCCTGTTTGGCCGGGAATTCTGTGGAACCACATGAAGGAAGCGGCCAGGCGGGCACGGTGTGTGTGCCGGGAGATGAGCAAAAGGAAGTGAGAGAAAGGGATTGACCTGAGCTGTTCCTTAGACACACTTAAACATTTTGGAAGAGAAAGGAAACTCTCTCCTTGGGAGGAGGAGGAGGAAGTTAGAACTGGAGGAAGGAGGCATGGGGTGATCACTTATTGCCCTGCTCGGCCCGGGCCGCCCGAGAGCCCCGGCGGTGTCACAAGCCCCAGGGCTGCTCTCTTGGCTCTTGTCCTGCCTGGAATGGCCTCCAGACACAGTGCTGCTCCATTGCTGTGATCAGTAAAAGGTGCAGGGGAGCCCCTTGGGCAGGTCTGGTCCCCCGAGCGCCCAAACCCAGGGGAGCCCAGAGTGGGACACACACGTGCGTTCTTTGGCGTCCTGTGCAGAGTGGCGCGACAACATCTCACTGCCCCACTTATCCCCGGCGTAGCTGGCAGGCAGCTTGTGGGTTGGGCTGGATGGGCCATAGCCCCTGGGGCTCAGGTCTCCTTTGTACCTCTGGTTAGACTGGTTAGAAAGGGAAAGAAAAGTAAGAATTTTTTTTGGTCGTTTTTAATTTTCTTAAGCTTTCTGCCTCACACCCACGGAGGGACAAACTGCCGTGTTCTCCTTGTGCTGATGTGGGGCTGGGGAGACCTCAGGTGGAGCTGCATGGAAGAAGTTAATTTCTGGGAATGAAGAACCCAAAGCAAAGTCTGAAGTTTGCGCAAGGGAATTCCTAGTTGTGCCAAACATGTTCAATCTCATTGGAAGGCAGAGCCTCACTGCTCCGTAGCTGGGATGTGAAGCGGGACCACTGCCAAGGGCCTGGAGCGGACTGGAAAGTTTTTTGACGTTTTGATTAAACTAGCAGGGATTTATCCAGAAGCCTGCTGGGCCGCCTTAGGCTTTGCCCAAACGCTGCAATACCAAAATGGGGAAGCAATTCCATGCTTCCCTAGGGTGTTTAGAACACTCCAGCTCCACATTTCTGCAGTGCAAGTTGCAGTATTCAGTGAAATCTCACTTAGATGGTGTTTCCATCTGCCTCCACTCCAGTAACGTGTTCCTGGTGCTGAACTGAACTGGCTGAGGGAAGTGTCCATCTTTAATTTAACCCCCAAGAAAAATCTTGATGTGGAAAAATATGGAAAGCAGGAGGCTGGTGCACAAATAGGAAGGATAGGCCTTATTTGGGAAGACGATCGTAGCAAAATGTGAATTTTATCATAGGAGACTCAGGAATCTCCTGGCTTTGTCTACTTCTGAAGGTCTGTCCTGATTGGTGCATAGTATCCTAAGAAATCAGGGAGGTCTAATGACAACATTATTCCCAGAGGCAGATTGTGCCCTGCAGCTGATACCAGTCAGGTATTACCTGACTACAGACCTGTTTGAGCTCTTCCAGTTTCACCACATCCAGGATATTGTACGGAACATAACCGGCCTGCCCACTCCGGTTGAGCAACTTCCACCACTGCTTATTATCTTCCAACACCTGAGAGAGGGACAAAAATAAATCTGCTGTGGGAAAATGGGATTTCAGGCATAAACAACCAGGATATAGCGGGGCCGAACCATCCAAAAGGTGAAGTTGCCAGAAGGACATCACTGAGGCCAGGAGCTCTAATCAGATCTGTTGCTCTCAGATGCAATCCAGGACTGAAACTTTTCCTGGAAAGCATCAGAATGTATCGTAAGGATGAACAGGAGAGCACCTCTGCGTGCTGAAGAACTCATAGTTCCTACATAATGTCCCTGTTTCTCCAGACCTTTTTTTCCTAATGACTGAGTTTCTGATGTCTTTTTGCATTAAAATAAATAATTAAATAAATAAAAAGCCACATTTTGCAGAGAAACCTTTTCCTCAGGTCACAGATCAGTGTCAGCCCAAGTCACGTCCCACCTTGTCCAGCTGCCAACAGTGCTGCAGTAAGAGAAAGGTTATGAGAAAGGTGCTTTTCAGAGAAAACAAATCCTCGTGGAGGAGGAAGTGGTGATAAGGAACCGACCCAGCGGGGGATGAGCAGGGCTCTAGAGCGAGTTGTTGTCCTCCCTCCTCACTGTGGTTAAAATGGGACCGATGTCTTTGAGCTGAGGAAATGACACAACACAGCACAGGCAGCCTGCTCCAGCTTTGGGTTTGAGCAAAGCTTTGTGTCACTGCTGAGATACCACCAGGGAAAATGGAGTTGGTGCTTGTTGCTATCCCGAGCTCTCTCCTGCCCCTGGGGGACACACCTTTTCCAGGAGCGGTCACGTACCTCCAGGATTTCATCCTTCAGCACCGAGAGCTCACTGGCGTTTCGCGCGGTGAAATCGTAGCGGATTTTGGCAAATCTCTTGGGCACAGCCACCCCCTGGGCCTCGAAATTCCTGCAGAAGAGAAGTGGCCTGAAGTTCATTAACCTGAGCTAGACTGTTGGAAGGACTCTGTGTGGAAGCTGGAATTGTATTAGAGGATCATCATAAACTAAAAATATATGTGACAATGTGGCCAGATTGCAATGAATCTAAAGACAGGACAGGGTTGGCTCGAGCTCACAGAGCTGCTGCCTCCAGTGTAAACTAACCGCCTCGTGAAAGCAAATGGTTTTTCACAGACATTATTCAAATAAAAGGGGAAAGGGGAAAAAAAACCCATCCAAGAAAAAAGGAAGGTTCCCATTAGCAAAAAAAGCCTACATGAAAAAGTGAGGTTGTGAGCTATGGCCGAAGGGCTGAGTTTGGTGCTGATTCTCAATCAATTCAGCAAATGACAGTGCATTGATGCAACTGATTTTTTAGTCAAATTTAGTCCTGATTCTTCACAGTAATTTGCCTCAAGAAAATGAGCCCCATATCCTTTGGTGAGTTCCCTGTTGGCTGAGGCCCAGACCTTCAGGCCGTGACTTCTCAACATACTTGCAGTGAGACTGGCTCCCTCTTAATTGCTTCTTTTTGAAGTATGGTTTGTCACTATCATCCTGCTGAAGATGAACAGGGCTGGTGTCTCATCTTCATGTATTCTTCCCCCTCGTCCCCTGTCCTTCTTTTCCCCTTTTTCACCTCTAAATAAATTTCTTCAAGGCGATTTAACCCTGGGATAGTCTAATCCACTTTAGTCCTTCGTGGTCCACCCTCAGATAGATGTGTTGGCACAGAAGAAGTAAGGGTGTTCCTTTAGGATCTGATACTGTAATAAAGGGAAGAGAAAGATGAAACAGGCATTTCATGTTTGTCTGTTTTCTCTCCATGTCATTTCGTGAACATGTACTCACACTTGGCCAAGAGTAGTGCATTCAGACACTGAATATGAGTGTTGAAGAGGGGACTGAGAAGGAAGAAGCTTAGTGTTCTGCAATAGGAATTATGCTTTGGGGATTTTACGAATTGTTTCCCTCTTTTTCACCATCATGCTCTTCTTGCACACTTCCTTGTCTTTTGCTATTGAGCGAAAGTCTGGAGGCTCAGAAAGCCCAAGTTTCATCTGAGAAAGATTTCCTGTGTCAGAGAGAACGGAAGGGATTCTGTTTCCATCCTTTCATGCCAGGAAGGATGAACTGCCTGTATCAGGAGGTGCCGAATTGGTTCTGGGTGCTGCTGTAGCTCACAGAATTGCAAGACCCAGTGCTGCAGGAGTTCAAATAACAGACCGGTGGAAAGGCTCAGGGGCCACAAGCTGTGCTGCATCTCTCATGGACTTGCAAGGAACCTCTCCTTTGGTGTCTGTGCAAGTGCTGGCTGATGTGGGCACTAGGATTGCTCTTTTAATCAGGCAGCTCCAGTACCTTTCAGAAAAGAATTTTCATGGCACATCATGAGCCATTAATCTCTTGACTAACCATAACATTTCCTTACTCCTTGGTTTTACAGCATTACTCAAACACTGACATTTGTCATTTCACCAGCCATCTCCCTTGACCTCTAGCATCAGGCACTTGCAGGGGGAAGGATCTGGTCTCACAAATATTTTCATACTCTGATTTCTGTGATTTATTAACCATGAAGTTTTGCCTTCAGAACTCAAGATGCCATTTCAAATAATTTCATGTGCAAAAGTCGAGTTATTGGGCAAAAGGGATCCTTGATAGCTGGGTACAAAGGACAGCAGGACTGCTGTTGCTGTTTTCTTTTCAACTACTGTGCTTGCTGTGTGACCTTGAGGAAATAGGTTCACTGCAGCTTTATGGTTCCGTTTTTGCATAGGGAAAATAAGGGCAGTGATAATTGCTTTCAGTTGTAAAACACTTCAAGATTTATGGAATATGAATGATTCTTACTAAGTGAAAAGTGTTGCAAAGCTGGCTTAGTTGCACACTGTGCTAACAAAATCCCGTATCAGCCTATTGACCCCAGCCTGAAACACTCATTAAAGTTTATAGGACATTTTGGTGGATGAGTTGAGGCAGTTGTTCTGCTGGAAATATCATACTGAAAGCACTTTTAAATCCATCATCCGCTTTGACTTTTTTCTCTATTAAAACTAAACACAACTGCTTGCTCTTTCCAGTTTTCTTAGTTTAGTTTTTGATGGGTAAGTACTCACTGTTAACTCAGCTTGTACCCCCATGGCATCTGAGACATTACAGTTCATTCTAGTCATAGCATAAACACACAATAGCTGTTGTACTGAGACAAAAAGAGTTATAAAACATGTAAGATATCCAATGGACTGGTATTAACTATCAAGTTGCATGGTCACTTTTGAATGTCAAATGTTCTTTTTATGGATACTGCATTAATTTAATTTGTGCTTAAACGTTAGCTAGGCTAGACATTGGTGTCTGAAAAGTTTACATATTTTTCCAATGTCAAAATGTGTAAATTTAGTATTAAAGAAACAAAACATATTTACTTGTACTAGAGGAAAAATACTTTCGTAGCAAAGAAATTAACTGAGGTGCTCTTTAGAAATAGGTCTGGCTTGCTTACAGAATTGTTGCTTATGCAGTAAAGCAGATCTACAGATGTTTTCTTTTTTTCTTCCAGATAAAACTTGGATTGTTTGAAAAGTGGGGAGATATTTCACCATAGTACAAAAGAAGATACAGAAGAGGAGAGCAGAATGAGAGCTTTGCAAGTGCCACATGCCTGCAGCCTGCTGTCTTTAGCGATGCTGTTCCTTCCAGTCACTGGAACGTCAAAACAAAATATCCCAAGACTGAAGCTTTCCTATAAAGGTAAACTTTTCAGTAGTTTTTCTGATTCTGGCACTTTCGTTTCGATGTGATACTGCCAGCAGTTCTCTTTGTATTACTAACCAGGAAATACATAATAGAAGCCTTAAAGATGGATGAATTCTGCCTCGGGGCAGTATTAAAATCTGGGTTTTTTGTTGTGTCGGGGCACATGTTTCTGAAGTAGAAATGTCTTTTAAAAGTATTATTTCTGTTTGCTCCAAGAGGATGTTAACAGACTATACATAAATTAGAGGGGAGTGGTCCTTGAAAGGCTCTGAGGTGCATTGGAGACATTCCTGTGTGGCTGGTGCGGATGATGTGACACATGGAGGACATTCACACCTTCCTACAGCATCAGAGAAAGTTGAGAGCGCTGACTCAAGTGTTTCAAGGGGACTGACATTTATTTTTGTAATAATTCTTTTTCTATCACTAAGTGGGTATGTTAAACTCTTCATATGTGGTTTTCTTTCTCCTTGCCTCTTTGGATCACAAAAGCGTGATTCTCTGCAGAATTTCTTAGTCTTGTGTGTAGTTCTTGTTAAGAATGGTACCGTCTGAGGGATTTCAACACAGACATATTTATGTATTAATGGCCAATTTTTTAAAGAAGGTGGATTTCTTTTTGCTTTGCATGTACAGTACACCTCCACAGGCACAGAGATGTGTCACTGACACTTCCTTCTTTAGTGAAAACAAATGCTCTCCAGTTAGTTATGTTTCAGCTATGTCAGCACCTTGCCCTTATGGGAGCTATTTCTGCTCTGTTTTTCAAACTTATGTCTTCCTATGCATTGCAGAGTTACACTCAGGATGGTGTGATGGGACAGGCTGTAGAGCCTTCATCGGGGCTTATGATATGTTTATCATGAGTTTAACACCCAGAGAAATGTATTGAGTAAGCAGAATGACATGCTATTTATTTACAAGCTTCTCTTTTGCTAGATTTGCATGCCACTGTGCATGCTATTCCACTGTGTATATAAATGTGTTTGGATGTGTTTGTGCGAGAGAGACAGAGGAAGCAAATCAAGGGATCTTGACAACATTTTTATAAATTCAGGGAACAGTTGCACTCCCTGAAGCCAATGCATACAGAAACTGAAAGAGCTGACATGAGTTATGAAAGTTAGCAGTAAAACCCTCCTGACATACAGCCAGCCTTCTCACAGCTAGGCCTTTTGAGCTAATTCCCAAAAGCAGCATATACCATATGGCCATGGCATTTACTGTGGATTTGACACTCACGATTAGTGAATCCCTCTCAACTTCAAAAGCAGATAGCCTTTGGCAAAATCCTGATGGATGCCTTTGGCAGGTAAAGAGGGGGAGAAAGAAAAATTAGTGAGGTCAACACAGGGGAAAAAAAATGGCTGAAATCTTAGTTTAAAATAGTGGCAGAGACCTGCTGGGAACAGTTGGGAAAATGCCTGAGCTCGTTTAAAAAGACAGTGAGCAGATGATTGATATTTAGGCCCTGACCCAAACTTTTCTTAGCAACTTTATAAACCTTTCAGTTTGGCTTGAGGGATACCGTTTCCTGTCCAAACTTATTCACCTATATCCCTGTAGGGGGGGAAAATCAACAACAGATACAGATGCAAAACAGCACGTAAATCTTAGTTTTGAGAGCTGTGATGGAACTGAAAAGTCAGAAGAAAGAGAATTACCAGAATTTATTGTGCCTTGTCTTACTTTCTTGGGGGGTTGGAAGGTGTATATTTTTCCACATGGAACAAGAAATAATTTAATGCTGTTTTTTCACATTTATGTATTGTAAATGATTCCAGTATAGCTTATCATAATTAAACTATATTTTGCATGTTGACAACAGAATATCAGATGTACTGAATATTTAATATAGTTGTGAGAATTAAGCCCACCTTCCTCCCCCCAAATCTTTCAGACAAAACAATTCCAAGGTTTCTGAGAATAAGATGTAGGAGAAATGAACTGTTTTGCCAGTTCTCATAAAATTGTTAGTCATGTCACTGACAAGTCCTGGCATCTCTGTTCTTTGGAATTCATACTTGAACTATCATGAAGAGGAGAATACAGGGCTCTTTTCCTTCTTTATGGAAAACAGATGAGAACTGGCCACATCAGGCAGTTCCAAAAACCTGGTCACATGTGTCTTTGAAGGGAAGGTTTCATCTCCTTTCAGGTGCAATGTGCTTATGGCATAGCTCCATCTTCCCAGAAGAGCTGAGCATTTGCTGGGGCAGGAGAGCTGGAAGTAAGCGGGACTTTGCTCTGCAGTTACTGAATCTCCCAGTTGCATCAATCAGTGGTGGATGGAGGAAGAGGGAGAGGGTAGGGTGGTTAAAGATGTGTCTATAACTGCAGGAGTGCTTCAATAAACCACAGCATGTCAAAGCTCCTTTGTGTTCAAACAGCAATTGAAATTTTAGACCTTCTCTGAATGGCAGTTATAGGTTTCCTTCTTCTCAAGGTTGTCATCTTAACGAATGGGAATCTGTGCAGGAAATGTTAAGATATTCCAGTGAGTGATGTTGGGATCAATGTAAAGTCATACAATGGATTTCCTTTATTGTTTGTCCCAGTCTAAAGATGTGTTCTAAAAAACTGTGCATGTATAAAACTAAAACTACACACAAATCAATTAAAATATGTTGTAGTACAGAATCAAAGTCATATATTTTCCACCTGTGTTAACCGAATACACTATGATCTTTAATCACATATCTCATCCTTTCACATTTTCCCTGATCCATTAGTTGAAAAATTCTCTTATTCACTCAGACTTAACGTTTAGATACTCGTTCATGTCATTACTATCCCAGAAATTGTCACTCCTCTTGTGATGTTGTTAGGGTGCTCTCACTCCATATACCTTACTTATTCTGTGTATCTTAGATACTTCTACAAGATTGAGGTGCTTTTACTATTACAGCTTTACTATTAGGAGAAGGTAACAAACTGTCTTCTAATAGAAGATTATGATCTTTAGAAAACCAGGGGATGATTTTGAGTAATATTCCATATTTTGACTCTCTTTGCCTAGTACTGCTTTCAGTCTAAGACCAACAGTGTGTATTTATCACTCATTTTCATGTAGCTGGAGATAACCTGTGACCTTCATCCAAACTGCAGAACTCCACAAGCACAGAAGTGATATTCAGCTTCCCTAAGCAGCACGTCCTTGTTGTCTGCTGCCTCATTTAACATCCTCATTCCAACCTCTAGAGCAGATGCAGAAGGTTTTCATATACCAGTCTAATTCATTAATGTCATTTTCAGGACAGCATCAGTTCTGTTACTAAAGAATGGAAGGCTCAGTGTCCTAATTCATGTATGTTTAATTCATACAGTGTAGACAGTCTTGTTTCTGTTTGATCTTCTGAGTAATAATTTTTCCTAATTCATTGGGAGGTCCTTCCATAAATATCGTGTGTGTGTCTTTTTAGATTTTACTTCATAGGGAGAAGTAAAGAATAGCCAGACCAGAAGGTTGATTGCCTTCTGAGAAAAAGAAGAAAAAAAAGCAAATTTTTCTCAATTTGTGGCTATCCTAAAATTTTCCTGCCGAAAGAGAGAATCCTAATTGCAAATTTAACCCTATTGATTTGATTTACTTGGCTGCTTTTCATGGACATTTTAGTAAGTGTAGTCTGTGTTCTCAGTGAATGCATTTATATTACAAAAGTGTGCACCCTAGTTTCTTGGCTGGGGGGCATGCCCTAGCCCAGATTTGGACATTGTCACCAGTGACATCCACAAACATCTATCATTCCTGTGTGGGAATGTGGCCATTCCCCAGAGCAAGCCATGCTTACTGTGACAGCGGTGACTTGGTCAGAGGACCAGGAATCCTGCATTGTGACACAGTACAGAGGAATAAGCAGGACTGAAGGCAACGTTTGGCTTTTAAAGCAGGATTTACTTAGCACTGTTAAAAACGACTATGGTAGTAATTTACATCTAATAAACAAAAGCATTATTCTCAGCTGATTTGTTTTTCTCCATATAGAATGAATTAAGATGCAGTCTCACTCTCACTGAAGTCATGGCAAGTTTTTCCACTGAAGTAAATTGAAGCAAGATCTTCTCCCCCTCCTGGATGAGGAATAGGGGTCGGTATTTGCAGCTGTGCACTGTAAGGAAATAAACGAGGAGTGGCTGAACCTGCCATCGCAGGTGGCTGTGATCTGGACACTGGAGGAGAGGGTGCAGTGGATCTGGGTAGGGTACTGCCAGCATGCGGGATGGGTGAGGGGTGGGGACCCAGTGCTGCAACCTCTGGAGGCAGATAATCTGCACGTTCTCTGAGTCGGAAATAAAGATGACGAACAAAGTCATCCGAAAGCTGAAAGCGACGGTGGAAAAATGAGGGATCAGATGCCTGTTGTGGATTTCGAAGCTGTGAAGAAGGCATATGAGAAGTTGGAGTTGTATTGGTTGTTGTAAAAAAAGGAGATGAAGCTTGGGAAGATAGAGGAATGCTTTCTGAAGCTGTGCTGGTCACTATATCCTTCTCACTGAAGTGTTGAGCAGGCATTTGAGGATGAAAAAGTCCCATAAAATCAGCTGAATGTCCCTGAGAACTTCGAGAAGAATGTGCATGAAATGGAATGTCTCGATGCGAGACGTCACTATTAATAACACGTGCTTGGTCCTGTTGTGATGGAAGAGGTGTCCACATATAGTTGAGAAAGTCCTCTTTCTGTTCTGGAGATAAAATCGTATTTGTTTCGCTGAAATGGCACGGGAAACATGGTTCAGCATCGTGTGATTGTTGTGATAATCCTCTGAGTGGTGTTATCAGAGTGATGATAGGGGGTACATGCCGTGGTGACACGGCAGCTGTTGAAATGTCTCTGCTGTGTGTCCACGGCTGTGGCTGCGGTGCAGACGGGGGCTGTGTGGACACAGAGCTGGTAGGAGGTGTAGCTGCCGAAAGCTCGTAGGATGGAACTGCAGTAGCCGAAAGAATTGCACTGCTGGCTGGAGGTGCTGTGCTTATCGGTCGTATCGGCGTGGCAGCTGAAGCGTCCGTGTGTGGCTGGAGGTGCCGGGCGGGCGGCCGGGACCGTGGGCGGGACCGGGCTGGCCTGGGAAGCGCTGGTGCCGGGCAGCGGGGCCGTGGCTGGGCTGTAAGCGGGGCCGGGGCTGGGCTGGAAGCGGGGCCGGGGCTGGGCTGGAAGCGGGAGCGGGAGCGGGGCTGCGCTGGCAGCGGGGCCGGGGCTGGGCTGGAAGCGGGGCCGGGGCTGACGTCCCGGGCAGGGCCGGGGCCGGGCCAGGAGCGGCTCGAGCCGCGAGCGGCGTTGCCGGGGTAACCGGCACTGAGGAGGGGCGGCCGATGCCGCGCCGCGCAGGCGTGGAAGCGAGGGCTCCCGAAGGCGGAAGTAAGGCCGGGATGGAAGCGGCGCGAGTGATGACGTCAGCAGCAGGCGCCGCCGTTCAAACGCGGAAGCGGCCGCGAACCCGGGCCGCGTGGGGATAGCGGGAGGGCCCGATGGAAGCTCCGGGACCGCCCCTGGCCGCGCGCATGGCTCATCTGATGGGAGGACCCCAGGCGCGGGAGGTAGGGACTTGCCTCTGCCTTGCGCCGTAACAGATGGATCGGGCGAGATGGAAACCGAGAAATATTCTCGGCACTCTCGGTTCCTACACTCAGGTGTATTCCTGGTTCCTGACATTCCTTTAAAACTACCGAATTCTTCTCTCAGGTCCCTGGCAAATGGGGCTTTGCAGCCTGGGGGAGTTATTGCAGAACGGGCTCTAGTGAAGTGCTCTGCAGGAGTGGTTGTGCACCTGAGCGGTCATTAATTGTCTCCTTTAATGAGGGAAACGTGATTAAACTCCCGGTGCTGTGCTGCTGTTGTGTGTCGGCCTCGAGGTGTGAGACAGTCCCTGTGTCACACTGGAGTTGCTTAGTGGCTGGACTGGGACTGGGACAGGTCTTGTTGGTCAGGAACAAAAGGGAAAATTTATCTTTTGGCTTGCTTAATATCTTGGCTTTATTAATGTATCAATGTCAATTGTTGTCATTTGCTGCCTCCTGCACAGTGTGTTTGTAGCTCTGTGTGAGAGCAGACTCTCCCCTGTTGGGGAGTGAGACAATCCTGGAATATCCTGAGCTGGAAGGGGCCCACAGGGATCACCCAGTCCCACCCCCCCGTCCCTGCCCAGACCCCCCAACAACCCCAGCCTGGGCATCCCTGGCAGCGCTGTCCAAACGCTCCTGGAGCTCTGGCAGCCTCGGGGCCGTGCCCATTCCCTGGGGAGCCTGGGCAGTGCCCAGCAGCCTCTGGGGGAAGAGCCTTTCCCTGATCTCAGCCTGAGCCTGCCCTGGCCCAGCTCCAGCTGCTCCCTGGGTCCTGTCTGTGTCCCAGGGAGCAGAGATCAGAGCTGTAGCCCCCGATGTGTTCTGACCTCACACTTCTCTACCAGAACAAACCCAGTGCCTTCAGCAGCTCTTTCATGGTCCTTCCACACCCTTCCCCATCCCCATGTCCCTTCTTTGGATGCTGTCAGCTTTTTATCTTTTTTATATTGTGGCACCCAAAAGTGCCCCCAGGACTCCAGTACAGTTTAACAGCAAGGAAAGAAAACAGTGGATTTCAACTTTGATCTCAAAAGCTGTCTCAGGCCCCTGATACTGCCTCGAAATGTCTTTGCAGCTCTTGCTTTATGACTTGTGTCAAACACAGAGAGAATGAGACTGAGCCCCTGGGGTCAGGTTCTGTGTGAGAAGCCACACAGCAAGCCAGAAATCTTTGCTCCAGATCACCAGAAATTTACAGTATTGAGGGTGGAAGTACTGAGAGTTGAGTCTTGGGAGCTGAGCCAGGAAAGCAGCACCTCTGCCATGGGCAGATTTGGCACGTGGAGAGAGCTCGAGCAGCTTGCAAGAGGTCCCAGCAATGTGTGTGTGGAGCTGGGAGGAGCATGAGTTGCAGTGTCGTGTTTGGAGTCCCCCTGGGTGAGGATGTAGGAATAGACTGGAGTTTTTGGTGACTGAGGTTTCTTTTCTGTGGCAATAATTGTTCTTGGCCACATCATTTTGGTTTGTTACTCACCTGTGGTTTGTTCTACAGGCCTGTTTCCTTTCTCTCCTACTATGGTGTCTCAGTTATCTTCAGCAGAGGCTCAGCAATAACTAAACTTGAGCTTAGATACTTAAACTTCAGTTCAGAGTAGATACATGGAAGAAATCCTTCCATGTGAGGGTGGGCAGGCCCTGGCACAGGGTGCCCAGAGCAGCTGTGGCTGCCCCTGGATCCCTGGCAGTGTCCAAGGCCAGGCTGGACACTGGGGCTTGGAGCAGCCTGGGACAGTGGAAGGTGTCCCTGCCCTTGGCAGGGGTGGCACTGGATGGGCTTTAAGGTCCCTTCCCACCAAGGCCTCGTCTTCCTTTGCCTTCAGTGTCTGCCTCAGAGTTTGTACCAAAACCAAAGTGAGGTTGGTGTCACCTTCTCTAAACTGGGAGAACAGATCACTCCAAGCTGTGGGGAGGTGGAGAGGCTGTAGGATGGAGAGGGTGCAGCCCTGCAGACGCCGAGCTGTGGGGTTGCTGCTTTCAACAGCCTCATTGTTGCTGCGGACACAGCTCAAGGTGGGTCTGAGAGAGACAAACTCTGCTTTTGGGGGTTTGTGTTGATGAGGAGGGGAGGGGAGGTCACTGCTCTGCTTCTTGTAACTGCTGTGGCAGAGCCAGGAGCCCAAGGCAGGACAAGGGCAAAGCAAACCTCTCAGAGCTCTTGGGTTCTCTTCATTCCCAGATATTCTGATTCCTGCCCAAGTCCAAGTTCATTGTGCTGTGCAGGATGCAAGTTTAATCAGGTTTTAGTACTGGTTTAGCTGAGTGTTTCTAGGGCTTGAGGATGAAGCCAAATGCTCTGCATTGAGAAAGTGATGGATGTTCAGCACAAGATTCTCTTCAGGAACTGGCACAAAAAGTGGTTGCTGAAGCCGAGGGAGGAGCAATTCACAGCTTGGCTGGAAGAGGGAGAAGTGCTCACTGCTGGTCTGTCACTTCATCCTCATGAGTGAGTCTGGGAGCTCCCGAGATCGGCCAGGCTGCAATTTCAGATAGTTTAGATGGGCTGGCCTTGAAAAATTCATATTTTGGTGCCTGGAGCAAAAGCTGAAGGTGGCAGGAAGTGGCAGCAGTAGCAGGGAACTGAAGTGACACCACCCTGAGCTCAGAACTAATTTTGGTTGTGACCTTGAGCAGTCCCTGGGCCACACCAGAGCTTTTTGTGTCACCTGCTTTGGGAGGTTCTTCCTTGCCCGTGGAGAAGTTGGGTCTGGCACAGGTCTGCTGTGGAGCACCTGTGCCACCACCTTTAAAGAGCCACACTGGAGGTGTCAGTGAGCCCCTCAGTGCCTGCCCAGCCTAGAGCAGGGCTGGGAGGGCAGGGGGCTCAGGGAGTGCTCATTCCTGGTGGTGTTGGAGCTCTGAGCCCAGCCCTGAGCTGGGTTTGTGGCTCTGAGGGCACGGGGAGTGTCCGGAGCAGGCCTGGCCTGGGCAGAGTAGGAACTCCTGGAGTAACTCCTGAGTAAGCCACACCTTCCACGCGAGAGGGAGGCACTCCCAGAGTCAGGCGCTGTCTCCTCAGAGGTGCTTTGGGGTTTAATTCTGTTCTCACAGTGACTCCTCTCACCTGGGAGTCCTGTGGTTACCTCCAGAGGGTCTGAGGCCTTAGGGATGTAAATATGGACAGGAGGGGTTGGAATCTGCCTATCAGGGAATCCTCCCCTTGCCCAGAGGAGAGTGTGCAGAACTCTTCTGTGTGATGATAATGTTTTCATACTTTAGGTGTGAAAATAAAAAATGGGAGAAATCTCGTTTTTCTGGCAGCACGCAAAGAACTTTCTTCTGTGTCACCACTAAAACTCTGTGAGGGGATGAACACCTGGGAATCTGAAAGAGACATAGCTGGAAAGCATCAATATGAATGGATTTTTCTGCTTCTTTTTGCACTTGAAAGAAAGGTGAAAGTTACAGGCTGAGTCAAGCTTTTACCCTTTATTTCAATCAATTCAGTTATTGCTAAATATGGCTACGCACAGGTAGCCCAGGTGACAGAGCTGCCTCCAGCTGCTCCTTGGCCCCAGTGTCCCACGCGGGATGCTTGAGTTATCCACTGAGAGCCCCCTTGAGACTGGAGCACAGGTAAATCTGCCTGTCTGAAGGGCAGGATTGTGTCCTAAGTCCCTCCTCATTCCTTCCTTTCCTCAGGCCCCACCATTGTGGCTTGGGTGGCAGTGGCACGTTGGAAAGGCCTGGGGGTGCCAGCTGGGGTGAGAGCTCGGGGTGCCAGCCCAGGCTCCACCAGCACTTGGCCCACACTGGGGCACAAATTGAGAGATGAACTCTTGGAAGCTTGTCCTGAGGAGGATGAGTGGTACCTGCTGGCGAAATTCGGTGCTTTTGCAGAGCTGTGATAAACCCCAAAGTCTTAGACTGCCAACCTACAGCCTCTGCACCGTCACATTCCCCAGTTGCATTTTGTATTGGAATTTTACCTGCTCCCACCTGCGTCCTCCTGCTGGCAGTGCCAGCAGCCTATGTGCTGCCTCTCCTGAGAGCAAGTTCCTGCCTGTTTCCTCTCCCAGCCCCAGCTCTTGCTTCCCTCTGGCAGAGGCAGCTTTAGGTACAATATCCTGATGTTTCTGGGAGTGGGTTTTGGAATAAACCTACACACGGGATGTCCATGGGTTGCTGCTATGGATTCTGTGAAAGGTGATCAGGAAAAGCAAGTTCAGAGTTACTCAGGGGATCCTCTGATTCCTGCCCATCTCACGGAGCTGGTCAGGGTGAAACTACTACTCCCATGCTTTTTATTTTGCTCCTCTTAGTGCTGGTTTTTCCCCAGGTAAGTCAGTGCTGGAGCAGCCCTTGTGGGTTTATCTGTGATGAGCAGTGGTTGTGTCTGCACACGGAGATAGCAGATTCCAGCTGTAGTGTGCAAACGTCGGTGCTTTGTGCCTTAGTGCACACCCACATTTGTCAGCTGACAGGGCTGATGCGATGAGAAAACCTCGCACTCTCCAATAACCTGAGCACAGGAACTTCCTGCGTTGTTACATTTAACCAAAGCTCTGATAAAAAGTACTACATTAATTTTTCTAATGGAGACGAGATTCCGCATTATCATCATTTATGTTTTTGGATAGTCTTTGATTGACTCTGGTGGGAAGGGAGGTGAATCAGTATCTTGTACTTTAGGGAAAGATCTAGGGGAGAATTGAACTGTACTTCCTTGGAATTCACATCACCCGCCCTGTCATAGGTTAGCAAGCATAGTCCCGGAAGGGATGTCCTTGCTGAGGGGTGCTTACAGTTTCCTCTGGGAACTGATAGAACCTATCAGCTGGCCAGTTTGAATATGGACAATTCTCTAAGCCACTTAAAGTTGTGAACACCTCTGTGATCCACATTTAAGAATAGGCAAACTCCCCCCCAGGCTCTCTCTCGTTTCCGGCGCTGGGACAGGTGGCTGCAGGCCCCGTGTGGGGGCCAGCGGGCCCGGCCAGGCCCTGCTTGGGCCAGGCCGGGCCGGGCCACGGCCGTCCTGAAGCCATGGACCTGTTCCAGCCATGGAACCCCCCCCACTGCCTTGCCGTGGGCAGCCGGAGCGGCTCGGCTCTCCCCCCTCTCCACTGCGATAAGGAAAATTCAACATTCCAGCTGCAAAACTGCAAGGCCGAGGTGAGATTAACCCTTTTTATTGCTGTGAAGAGCTGAAACCTGAGGGAGGAGAGAGAGGAGATGCTTAAAGCTGAAATTCTGTTGTGAAGCTATGATATATCAGAGTATCCTGTTGTAATTCCATGAAGATATGGGGGGTGGAGTGTTCAACTCGTAAGCAAAAGCACCTGCACCGAGATAGGCAGATGCTGACGCGGCTGTAATTTCATGAGAAGTTTGGACAGGGAGAGATGAACCAGATGAGGACTTTTGCTCCAAACGGGAAAGGAGAAAACCTCAGTGCCTAGAGATGAACCAGATGAGGACTTTTGCTCCAAACGGGAAAGGAGAAAACCTCAGTACCTAGAGATGCTCCCAGAGATAGTCTTAACGATGAAGATGATGAAGACCCTTTGCTCCCAGGGAAGGAGAAGGGCCTCTGTTTTTGTTTCTGAATGGCTCAACCTTAAAATTGTACCCCAAAAAACTTCAAGAGTGGACCCTCGAAAGCAGTTGCGGGAAAAGCTGCAAGTCAGGGGAAAGGACTCACGCAGGCAGAGAGACTCCTCTTCCTAAATGGACTGAACAATATTTGGAAGTGGGCGGCTGTCTCGTTGTGATAATGTTTTCATAGCATGAGCAAGAAGAGACTTCTCTTTCTAAATGGACTGAACAAGGTTATTATGGAAGTGGTAAACAGACTGAACATCTTAAGGGTTGTCTTTTTACATTGTCAGTGGGAGAAGGGAGGAAGGTGGGGGGAGGAGGAGAGTTCTGAAGGTGGTATAATTTTTTTTTCTTTTCTCCCTTCTTTTAGGTCTGTTAATAAACTTCTTTATATTCTTTCAAGTTTGGTGCCTGCTTTGCATTTCTCCTAATTCTTATCTCACAGCAGATAAACAGTAATGAGTATTTTGGACCAAACCACTACGCGCCCTTAGTCGGAGATGTTGATCTTGAGAACAACAAGCCCAGGAAGGGCTGAACGTGACAAAACAGTGCAGAGCATAAAGAAATCCTCTTTGCTGTGTTCATCATTCTGTCTTCATCTTGGATTGTTTCCACCCTTCTCCTCCACCTGGAAGTCACAAGCATCCTGCAGTGGCAGGACTCTGGGTTCTTCTGCCAGGAGTAGTCTAAGAACAGCTTTTGCTGGGAGCAGCTCTGACCTTGCTGAAATCACTGCTGAAACCTCCCCTGACTCTTGCAGTGCCAGAATTTCACGGTGGCAGTGGTGAGGCAGGGACTGAGCCTGGTTCACTGTCCCCAGAGCTCGGGTAGTACAGGACAGTCAGGCCAGTAAAGCCCCTGCTCAGGGCTGGGAACGAGATCCTGGCCGGCTTTCCTTCTCTGCCCCTCTCTGCAGTCCTGCTGGGCTATGTCATGCTACTATGTTACAGCATTGTTCCATGTCTTTTTTTTTTTTTTTTTTTTTTGGAAGTAATGCCGGATATTGGCAGTCAAGGGCGATGGAGCGAGGTGAGCAGTGACCGGTGGACAGAATGAGTTGTTACGGCCTCGGTCTCAATTTTTGGTGCAGCTCTAAGCATCCGTTGTTGTTTGTGTGTTTTAGGTGGTCCACTTGCAGGATGTCCTGGCCCTGGATGCTGGAGGGTGCAAGCCTAAGGTATAGGTGTGGTGTACTTCAGTCGGAGCAGGGAGGCTGTGGTTTCACAGTCTCTCAGCATGTTTTGTGTGTTTTTGCTTTGCTTCTCTGCAGGTGCTGCTGCTGCCCTGGGCGTGCCAAGGGCCAGAGGCGAGCAGGTGAGTTGGCATTTAGGTGGGGTGGCTGATAGGCCAGCGGTCTATGGCAGCGTGCTGAGCGTGTCCCTTTTCATTGTGCAGGTTTGTCCTGGCCACCTCCAGAGTCAGATCAGGATTTGAGGTGAGCCGGGGCAGTGGTGTGGAGTAGCCCGGGGATGCTCTTCTTAAGGGCAACAGTGACATTTTCTGTTTTGTTGTCTTAGGTACCGTGAGCAGGTGTGGAGCTGAAGTTTGGAGAGAGCAGGTAAGCGCTGAGCCTCGGCAGTTTCGAGGGAGGGGGCCTTGCGGAAGGGGTCTCTTTTGGCGTGTGTTGTCAGAGGCTGAATTTTCTCCTTGTTCTCCATCTTTCGCAGCTGCCAAAGCGGACAATGGGGAACGTGTTGACATCTGAGGTGCTGATGCATTTTTTCTGTCAAGGATGGATTTTGTCCGTTTGTCTTCAGAAAGCTAAGTGTTGGGAGCGGTGGCTGGGAGAAGGGAAAGACCTTTGGAGTTCCAGGAGGCAATTGGAAGTTAGCTTAGAGGAGAGGGCGGTTGTGGGAGGGCCCCTTGGAAGTAAAGGGAGAGGGTTTCTCCTCAGCATCACCCGAGCCTTTGCTGGGCAGGGCAGTTCCCACCCATCTTTGTCATCGGCCTTTGAGTCTCGCCATCATCGTGGATCTTTTTGCCCGAGGAGCTCGCCTTCGGGTCTGGCACGATCGCCATTTTACCTACTTGCTGGTGTAGCTGCCCGCGGGCACCTTGGCCACTTGCTGGATGGTCACGTTTTGCAACGTCACTTCAGCCTTTGGTGGCAGAGTCCTTCCCTAGGGATCCCTTTGTATCACCTGGCAGTCATTGCCTCCTTCTCTAGGCCTGCTGAGCTTCTCAAGCATCCTCTGAGCTGCTTTGGCACTGGCTTCTTGGGAGGAGTTACGTTTCACTGTCGCGTGCTGTTGCCATAGAGCCTTCTTTCCTTCGGCATCACCAGCTTCTGGCTCATCTTGCTCTAGGAATCTTGTGTCCATTGCTGGGCAGGTTCAGCTCGTGTCTGTGTTATGTCATTTGTGTCTGTGTTCTGTAGTTTGTGTCCATCCTCTCCTGTGTCACAGGGCTTTGTTATGTCTCGGTGCTTTATCGGCCTCGTTCTGGGCCGTAGCGGCAGCGGGGGTCTCTGCTCGCGTCCTTTCCCGGATCGGGCTCATTCCGGCATCTTTACAGTTTTGCTTTTGGAGAGCAGAAGAAGTACACAAGATGTTCTCATCCATCTTCCTTCTCACGTTTGGTAATATCTTTTTTTCATGGGCCATGGACTTCTCTGGACCCTCCTCACTGTGGTAGTTCCGTAGGTTCCATTGCCTCAAAGCATATCGGGTCTAGAATTTATCTTCTGGAGAGTTATCTCAAGTCCTCGTGTCATCTTTGCTTCTATTTGGTGTGCTTACACTTGGAGCTGCCCTGCCCTGGCACGTAGAGTCGTGGCTGGGTTGAACAGTTGTAAAACTTTGTGGTTCATCTCTTGTTTGTGGGGTTTTGTGTAGAAAACTTACGGGCCTGGTGTATGGGGATAACTCCGAGCTGTCAGCTACTTGTAGACTGCCTCATGTTGTCTTGCAGGTCCCCAAGGCCGATTCCGATCCCTGCAGTCACCGATGCTACCGCTTTTCCCAGAATCTGCCCTTCCACGTCAGGGAGCAGCAGTTGGAAGATGTGTTGAAGCATCTTCATCAGTGGAGTGTTGTGAGTAAGGGCTGCAGTCAGTGTGTAAGCTGAAGAAGGGGTGTCTGTCTGTGAGAGTGTGTGTCTGTCTGTGTCTGCGTGTGTCAGTCTGTGAGAGCGTGTGTGTTGACTGGTTCTAACCTTGTGTGTGTGATTATTGCCTTTCAGTTTTTTCAACTGATTTTTAACTTTATAATAAGAAAACAGCCAGCTGTGAGGTTTTTTTTCTCCCCCATCTGGGTTTTGTTTTTCCTTGGTCCCATCCTGTCTGTGAGGCGATGTTCATCGCCAAGGTTTGGGTGCAGCCAAACAAAGAGCCTCCCTAACAGGGTGGAGAGTACACAGTGGAGGTTAGGAATACAGGGAAAAGGTGCACCAGCCCTTACACCACCCCTAACAGCACCATTTTCCCCCCACCAGCAGCACAATGCAGCAACCCTGGAACCCTCACTGCAGCAGAGCTCAGTAAGCCTGGTGCTGGGATAACCCTGGAACCCTCAGAGGAGGCCAAGCCCCACACCAAAAAGGTAGGGATGACATCTGCAGGCTGGAGAGTGACAGGTACGGGTTGGGGGCTGGGGCATGTAGAGCAGGAGTGAGGGGTTCCAGGCAGCAAGAGCAGTGCAGGGTATAAAGTAGAGGGGGTTAAAGGTTAGGGGATAAAGGGACAAAAGTCAGGGCAAAGGTTGGGGGGTCAGGGAATCAAAGGTCAAAATCCAGGGGTCAAAGGTCAAGGTGGTCAATGTCAAAGCACAGAGGTCACATGTAGAAGGTTGGGGCAAAGGTCACAGGGCTCAGGGAGGTCAAAGGTCCTGGGGTCAGGTGTCATGGGTCAAAAGGTAAGGGTCAAAGGGCTAAGGTTGGGGGTCAAAGGTCAGGGATCAAGGTGTAAAGGTGGATGGTCCAAGGTCAGGGGTCAGGGATCAAAGGTCGGGTTGTCAAGGAATGGGTCAAGGGGTCAAAGGTCAGGGGGTAAAAGGTCAAGGCTTGGGCTCAGGATTAGAGGTTCCAGCATGATTTTCCATGGTGGTTCCCAGTGTGGGGACACGGGGTGTGGGGTCAGTGGCGCCGGGGGCGGGCAGGAGCCCCGTGGGCAGTGGCCGGCAGCGGCGGGGACGCCTCCGTACGGTCGCGCCCCTCCAGTGCCAGCAGAAGCCCCCCTGCGCCGTGCGGTGCCCGGCCCCACTCCTTGCCCTCCCCGCCGCTGCCTTCCCGCACTCCCACCGCACCCCCTGCTCCCCTCAAGCCCAGGGAAATGCAGGAAAACACAAAATCATCGAGGTGGAACAGTCACCGGAGCTGCCCGAGCCATCCCCCCGCCTGAAGGCAACAGCTGCCCAGAGCCAGGGGCACCCAGCAGGATGCAGCTCCCCTTTCCCAGGAGCTGGAGGCAGGGGGAGCAGGGAGAATTTCAGCTCCCAGCAGCTCTCTGTGAGTGCTGGATAGACTCTGGGCTGAGCCAGGTGGGAGGTATGGGTGGTGTTCATGTCCCCAGGAGCTGCTCAAATCCACCTTAAACTCCTGGAATGGTCTGTGCTGGCAAGAACCTTACAGACCATCCTGTTCAGCCCCTTGCCATGGTCAGGGACACCTTCCTGGGGTGTCTGTGCCAGAGTGGTGGAATGGGCAGGACTTTCTCCCTGAGCCCAGTCCCGGGCAAGATTGGGGTTCCCATGGGAAGAAGCCTGTGAGCTGCATTTCCGGAGCTGGGAGCCTCCATGCCCGGGAGTGTTTCCAGTACTGCTCTTTGGCTTTTTCCATAACTGGGCATGATGTTTCTCCCCAGAGCAAGGTGGTTTTCCCTGGATTGTTGGGGTTACACACTGGCTGTTTGACAGCTCTGTTGTCTCTTTCTCCTGAATGGAAGAGTGAGGAACGGGGGATGCTCCCGACTGTCCCAGGGATGTGGGAACAGCCCAGTTCCAGTGAGGAATGTGACGCCCAGCTCGTGGCGTGTGCCCTGAGATGGTCTTTGCTGTTGTTTTGTCCTTAGAGCCTGTTGGAGTGCTGGCCTGGATTTGGGAGGAGCCAAGTAGCCTGGAGCAGTGAGGTTTTTCCTGTCAGAAATCCATGCTGGGGATGTTTTCCCTGGCTGTCCCAAGGGGAAGGAACAGCTCTGGAGTTTTTGCAGCCACAGGCTGGGGATGCATCCCCTGAAAACCAGTTCAGGATCGTTCATCTGACTCTGTCCCTGACCTGTGGCTTCCAGGGAGCCTTCTGGTCTTCTGGATATTCCCAGGAGAGGATATTCCACCACCTGACTTTTAAGCCAGGAATTCCAAACCCAGTAAGTTGGTCACATTCTATGGGAGCTGCCCCAATGGTGGGATGGCAGAGGGCACACCCCACACTGCTGTTTGGGACATTCCTGACTGGAACGGGAGCCAGCTGGGCATTTTGGAGCACTGAGGCCACCAGGGCAGCCTTGAGTGGCATTCCCAGGCAATGCTGAGGCATCCCATGCCTGTGGCAACACATGCCTGATGTGGAGCAGAGAGAGGAAGGGAGAAATTCTGAGTTGATGGGAGGAATGGAATTGGGCTTTCCAGAATGGAATTGGTATAGGTGCTGATGGTATCATGGAATCATGGGGTGGCTTGGAAGGGACACAAAGACCCTCTGGGCTCTGTTATCCCATCCCATGGCAAAGAACACGTCCAAAACTGCCTCCTCACCCCCATGGAATGGCAGTGGGTGTTGGGAGCTCTGGCAGGAGCACCTGGAGACCAGGTAAGAATAGCAGTGGCATTGTTTTGGCTGCTGCTGAATGTGGTTTTCTCTTTTCAAGATGTTCCTCTGATTGATGTTTTCACAGTAGCTTGCTAGGCCTCATTTGAGGATAATTCCAAGAATTTGGAAGTCGTTGGAAAAGAATGAGGAAAAAAGGTGAACCTGATCCATTTCTAGTAATTCTGAACTTCTCTTGCAGCACCGTTCCAGGGGAAAGCTGGTGAAAGGATAAAGATGCAGAGGAACAAGTGTTGTAAACCCCCCTGCTTCCCTGACAAAGCAAACCTTTCTGCAATCCCAGTAAATCTCTTGGAGAAACTGTGGGATCATAAGGTTTCCTAGGAAAGGAAAACTAAGGACAGAGATGAGGAAATAGGCTTCCAATTAACAATGATTTGATGGAGGTAGGAATGATTCTTGTATGTTTGATGCACCCCTTTTTATTCCTGGGATAATTTTAAATGATTTCTTTAAAAAATCATTTCGATTTGGGAATTCAGATTAGAGAGGAAACAATGCAAAATAAATGCAGGGAGAGATCACAGAATCGTCCTGGAATGGCAGAATAGTTTGGGTGGGAAGGGACCTTAAGGATCACCTCATTCCATCCACAGGGTGCTCCAAGCTGCGGCCAGCCTGGCCTTGAACACTTCCAGGGATGGGGCAGCCACGATTTCCCTGGGTTTACGGGCACAAGAGGAAATTTCCAGCAGGAACTGAGGGGTTTCCTTTGCTCTGCCTGGCCCTAGCAGGGCTTTGGGAGGCAGAGGGTGTGGGAACAGGAGCTTTGTCCACTGCCTTGGGGGAGTCTCTGATGTCCCAAAACCCAGCAGAGCAAGTGGTTGTGGTTTAACATCCCATTCAAAGGAGATGCCAGGCCAGGAACAGGAATGGACTGCAGAGCAGGGATGGTGGCCAGCAGAGGGGTGAGTGTCCAGGGGGTCCCAGCAGTCCATCCCTGCTGCCCAGGTTTGGGATGAGCAGGCTGGTGAGTGTCCCTGTGCTTGCTCTGCAGGATGAGGAAGCCAGGCCTGCTGAGGAGGAAGATGAGGAAGTGTGTGAGGATGGAGACAGCGGCCACCAAAGGCTGGGGAAGGCACAGATCCAGGTAGGAGACATTGCCTTGAGAGGAGAGGGACTTGTCTGTCCCGTTGGAATTTGGGGCGTGAGGCCAGTGGAACAAAGGCTTTGATTCCATTCTCTTACTCGGGTTTTCACGTGCCTTAAGAGAGCTTTGTGAAAATGTCATTATCCCTGATTGAGTCTCTGAAAAACAGGGATTGAACCTTTCAGAAGGGGCCCAACCCTGCCTGCATGTATCCAAGTGCAGCCCCCACTCCCTGTTTTTGTGTACAGCTGGGATGAGACCTCAGCTGCTGTTACTTGCCAGCTCACAAGTTGTGTAGCTCAGAGCCTCAACCATGAAGGGCCAGGCTGTGTTTAAAACAGCCCAAGGTGCCAGAGAGCTGGAGTCATTTCCTAGCAGGTAACTTGGCTTGGAAGCTGCATTCTAAAATTTGTCCACGTTTAATTGATGTCCCACATGGAGACACCTAAAGAAGCAGAGGTGGGGTGTTCCTAAGAAAAGAGCATCTAAATTCTTTGGTGGTAGAGGGCTTAAAGTCTGAGTGGAGGTGCCTTTAGGACACTTCCATTCCAGTATCTGAATGGAATTTAAATGAAGTAGCCAAATCCTGACAAGCTTGTATGAACTCCAAAGCCTCTGCAAGTGGTTTACAGCCAGGGAAGGAGATAAGAGTCTGGAGTCTCTTCCCCAAAACCTGGCTCCTGGTTTCTTTGGCCAGGCATAGGAATAATTGTGTATTCCCTGGGGCTCTCCTTATGGGGAGAGGTTTACTTATGTGCCCTGGGTTTATTCAGTGCATCTTCAAAGTGATGGAAACTGATTGCATTGAAATGCTAGGGGTGCCAAATGTTTTCCCCAGCCAGAGCTCGGAGCCAGCCCAGTGGGAAGGGGTTTAGTGGCCATTTTCCCGCTCCCTCGGGGCAGCAGCACTGGAGCACTCGCAGCCACCCGTGCCCGAGGTGCTGAGTACTGGCAGGAGGCAAAGCCAGGGACTGGGCAGGAGGAGCTTGCAGTGCTCCTGGAATCGCAGAGCTGGAGCTGTGGGTTAGACCTCCCAGGAGCTGCTGCCTCACTCAAACCTTGTTTAAAGCTCAGCATCCCTCCTGCTCCCTTGGAATGATTGTTGCTTCTGTTGTTGCTCTTTCCCGATCCATTATGATTATTATTGTAAATTCCCACTCCATTTCTTCCATAGCCCTTTGCTTCCCAGAGGTGGTGCTTTAGGCAAGCCCCTCCAGCCTGGGAAGGGGCTTTTGGCTCCAGACTCATTCCCAGTCCCCATGAGCAGCTGGAGCTGTGCTGTCCCCAGCAGGTGCCTTTCCTTCCTTCCCTGCTGCACTTTGGCTTTTTGAGGGCTCTCTAGGGGGCTGAGGGAGAAGTTCTTTGTCATTCCAGGGCAGCATAAGCCCTGATCCCACTCAAAGCAGGAGGAATCATTCCATCCTTGGTTTTGGATACACCTTTGGTGTTTTCTCTCTTTTGCTGACATTGTGTGGTGAAGCAGCAGCTCCCTGGAATAATTTTTAGTTGTAAAACAATGAATTCCCTGCTGGAATCCCAGTCCCAGCCCCCCAGATCAAGGTGCAGTTTAAGGCCTTACACCCTGACCAGGACAAGTTCCTGTCCTTAGACATGGAAAACAGGGGAAAACTCAGACTGGATTGGAGCCAGCATCCAGAATGGGGAGAGTGAGGCAGCGTGCTTGGCCCAGGCTGGGGCTGGTACAGGGGGTGTTCCCCATAGGATGACACCCGTTTGGAGCAGATGCTTCTCTTCCTTTGTCCAAAGTCCAATGGCAAAGGAGTGAAGAACCCACAAGTGGGGCCTGGAAGGAAAACAGTTCTGTTAAAATTAGGCAAAGAATGCACTAAGAAAAAATGGGCATCCTTTTTATGTATGAAAGTAAGTAGGGGAAAAATGTTGAAAAAGAGCTCTTTTATTTGGTGCCACCTCTCATTGTTTTATGAATAAAACCCTCTAGTGAGCAATCAGAACAGGAGTGGGAAAGCCAGGAGCCTTTGACTTCCACAGTGGACTTAATTGCCATGCTTAATTTCAACAATTTCTTCTCTCTCTCAGGACAGGAAGCCCCACTTAACTTGTCCCATCTTTGCCAAAAGCTTTGGTGTTTGAGCAGCCAAACCCCAGGGGCTCTGGCCCCACCAGCCTGTACTGGAGGGCCCCTGGTCCTGCCTGTGGTGTGGGATGAATCCCCAGCTGTCCCCAGAGGGGGCTGCCCTGGTCCCTGCAGTGCCCAGCACCTGAGACACACAGAGAGCCCTGTCCAAAGGGGCTCCTTGTCAGGAATGTGGCAGCAGCCCCAGGAGCAGGCTGGAGGTGAGAACTGGGGCTGTGTTTGAGACTGACCAGCTCAGCTCAGTGTTTACCTGTGGGGGGAGTTTGGCCCCCCACACTGAGTTGAAGTGGGATCAGGGTGACAGATGCTGCATTTTGGGCACCCTGAGAGTTTCTCTCCCCCTTGGAGATTTCCTGCAGGGATGGGGCAGGGCAGGGAGCAGAATTAACCCTGCACCTCCCATGGGCCTTTGTCTCTCTGCTGTGCCATCAGCCTGTGGGAATTTGCTGCTGCCGCTGCCACCCCAACCTGGGGGCTGCGTGCTCCTGGCAGCCCTTCCCAGCCCCACACCCAAGCTCCAGTGCTGCCTCCAGGCTGTGTTGGGAGAGTTTGCTGGGAATGTGCCTCATCCCTGGGAGTATCCTTTCCTTCCAGAGTGGCTGGATGGAGCTTCTGGGCTTGTCAGCTTCAGAGTTTGCTTGCAAAAGTCACTGCAGGGAAGAATGACAAGGAGGTTTGTCAGAGTGCTGCTGTCAGACCCCACCTGCCAGTCTGTGCTTTGGCTTGGAGGTTGTTGTGTATTGGCCCTGCAGGGAATGAATGTCCCCTTCCCACCTCAGCCCAGCAGATCCCAAGGGCTCTTCCTGGAGTACTTACTCTTTGCTTCCCTTTGGGATAACTTAATCTGCACCCTTCCATGAGCAATTCTTTGGCTTCTCCTGGAGAAAACCCCATGGCAGAGGCAGTCTGCAAAGGAGCCCACAGCTGTGCTTGGAGCAGGGAGTGCTGAGAGCTGCGTGTGCCTCTGCTGCCCCAGGCAGGCAGTATCCCCATGGAACAGACTGGGCAAATGGCATTAGAGGGAGCACAGTCCCTTCCTGGAAGAGGTTTTCTCCTGTGCAGATCAGGCATGGGGCAGGAAGGGAACTTTGGAGATCAGCTGATTTCCCCCAGAAAGCATCACTCACACCAGCATGGATGACATGACCTGTGCCCAGCGCTCACCATGCACCTGGCCAGAATCAAGAGCAAAGGTGGGTTTGGGTGTGAGCACTTGAAATAACTTTGAAAGAGAAGCAATCACCTTTTGCTGCTTCTTTCTTTCTTTCAGATGCTGGGATTGCCTCTGGGCACATGGGCTGAGCTCTCCCTGCAGGGAACTGTCAGGCCTTAACAGCTGTGAGGTTGTGTTCTTCTCAGTGGGGAACTGGAAATAATTATTAATTAATTGCAGAAATGTTTTCTGAACCTTTCCCCTTTCCTGGTAGATCTTCTCTCTCTGCCTCTGAATTTACAGCTGTTCCCTGGTGTCATTGGCCCTGCCTGAATTCCTCGCAGCTCCTCACTGGGAAAACCTGGGATGACTTTGAGGGGACAGAGGAGACATTTTCAGCTGAAAACCTGGGGTGACTGAGAGGGGACACAAGAATTGTTTGTGTAGGAAAATGGGAGGGGATGTCAAGCAGAGCAAGGTGGCATTCTTGAGGGAAAAGCTGAGGTGATGTTTAGGGGAACGAATGCACATTTTTGGGGCAGAAAAGAGTTAATATTGTACAGGAAGGAAAAACTGGGGGGTAAAACTTGATGTAATCTGTAGGGGACAGAATGAATATTTTGGAGCAAAAATGAGGTACTCAGTAATAGACAAAGAAGGAAAATTTTGGAGGCCAAACTTGACAAAGTCTCAAGAGCAGAGAATGAACACTTGGAGGGAAAAAGGAGGTGATGAATACTGAGCATGTGGGGAAAATTTGGGGGCTAAATCTGAGCTAATCTCTAGGGGAGAGCATGAACACACTGAGGTAACATGAGGGAATCAGTTGTGGGCAGATAGGGAAACTTGTGTAAAAATAATATTAAATAAGCTGTAGAAAGAACATTTTGAGGTAAAAATGAGGTAAGCAGTAGTAGACAGATGGAAAACTTTGGGGGTAAATCTTGATAGAAGCTACATGGTAGAAAGGAAATAAATATTGAAGGAAGAATGAGGGAATCAGTAGTGGACAGGTAGGGGAATTTTGGGGGGTCAAACTTGAAATGATCTAAAGGTTGAGAATGAATCTTTTTTGGTAAAAATGAGGTAATAAGTTGTGGACAGTTCAGGAAAATTTTGGGGGTTAAACTTGAGGTAATCTCTAGGGAAAGTGTGACCACTGACATGAACTGAGGCAATCACTGGGGCTAGGCAAGGAAATTTGGGGTGTAAAACTTGGGAAGATCTGTAGGGCAAAGAATGAACATATTGAGGAAGCAATGAGGTGATCAGTAGTCAAGATGAGGTAGAATGTGGGGGGCAAACCCTGAGGTAATTATGTAGGAACCATAAGTGGTTTTGAGAAAAAATCTGACCTAATTTGTAGGGGACAGAATGAACATTTTGGGGGTAAGACAGACATAACCTGCGTGGTTTGGGTTTTAAAATCTAGTCAGTGCACAGGGGACAAAATAGACATTTTGGTAATAAAATCCGAGTTCATCTGTAGAAGAAAGAACTCATGTTTTGAGGTAAAAAGGAGGTGATCAGAACTGGGCAGGTAGGGAAAACTGAGGGGGTAAAATGTGAGGTCATCTCTAGGAGAGAGCAGGAGCATCCTGAGGTAAACTGAGGGAATTGCTGTGGACAGGTGGGTAAATCTGGCAGGTAAAACTTGAGGGAATCTCCATGGTAGAAAATGAGTATTTGGAGGTAAAAATAAAGTACTCAGTCAGTGGTGGAGATGTACGGAAAATGTTGGAGGTAAAATCTGAGGTGATCTGTAGCAGAGAGAATGCACTTGATGGGGTAAACTGAGGTAATCACTTATGGACAGGTAGGGAAGTTCAGAGGGGTAAAAATTGAAAGCATCTGTAGGGCAAAGAATGAAAAGATTGAGGTGGAAATGAGGAAAGAGGTAGTGGACAGGTGGGGAAAGTTTTGGGGGCAAATCTTGTGGTAATCTCCAGAGCAGAGAAAGAATGCTTCCTTGTAAAAAATGAGGAACTCAGAAGGAGGCAGATGGGGACATTTTGGGGGTAAAATCTCAGGTCATCTCAAGGTGAGGGAAGGACTATTTGGAGGTCAACTCAGCACTCACTGTGTCTTCCTTCCTTGGCATCAGCTGGCAGCGAAGGGAGAAGAGGCCTCAGGCTGGAGAGGGGCAGGAGAAAGGCACTGTGGGCAAAGGCACCTCCCTGGCATCCCCAGGGTACCTGTGGGGAACACAGTGGACACTTTGGGAGCAAAGGGAGGTGATGGCATTGTCCCTTTGGGAGATGCTGGCATTTAGATCATTCCATCCATTTGCCTGCTGACATTTCCCAGCCCAGGGGCTTTGGCTGCCAGGGCAGCACAAAGATTGTTCCCTGGGTGGTGGGCAGATTTGGGGGTTGGCTTTGCTAGTTCAGATGAATTCTACCCAAAGCCCTGAATTCCCTGCTGAATTGCCACTGGCATAGCCTCCCAGCGCCTCCTGGAGCATGGATATTCCCATGCAGAGCTGCCTATTTAACACCAGGTGTGTCAGGACCCAGCAGAGCTTCCAGGGAAGCTCAGCAGGGTCAGGGCAAAGACAGCTTCATGTTCCATAGAATTTGCTGTTTGTAACCCTCATCCCCCAGCCCCCCCCCCAATGTCCCTGGGGACACCTGACAGAGTTCCCTGGAATTCAGCTGCCTGCACCCCCCGAGCTGGGGCTCCAGGTGATATTTGAAAGCAGGAACAGGCGCTGGCTGGACACGCTCCCAGCCCATGCTGAGGCAGCTCCTGTGCCCACGGGAGGACTTCTCTCCCTGCAGGAGTTGATTTCATTCCAGAGCCTCAGGAGTGGCCTCTGCAAGTTCTTTTCCCTCAGGAAAGGGATGCACATCCCTGCCTTCAGGGCACCTGCAGTGGGAGCCACCTGGGAAAGCTTTCCATCAGTTGTGCAGTTCCAGCTGGCTCCCCAAAAACTCCCAACTCAATCCAAAGAGATTTCTCTGACTCTGACCTTTCATTTGAAGGCATCTCTGAGGGCATTGCTTGGCATTTCATTGCTGTGGGCGAAGCTTGCCTTGGCTTTAACACTGCTGAGGGATGATGGCCTCAGGCTGGAAGGGAAGGCATTTTGGGTGGCTGGGACATAGCTGGCAGGTGTGTGGGAGGTCAGCACTGGGAATTGCTGTCTGAGCCCCTCTGCAAACAGCCCATTCTGACATTGCCCAGTGCCAGCTGTTCCTTGGGGCATTTTTGGGGTGTCAGTGGGGTCTGTCGGGACTGAAGCATCTCTGGGTGCCTGTTCAGAGCAGCCCCTGGCCGAGGGGCCGCGGGCAGCCCTTTATCCATGTCCATCCCAGCGCTGCCCGGGCAGCCCAGTGCCCGTTCCGGGGATGTGTGTTTGGCACACTGCGTGCCACGGGCAGGACACTGCAGGCACAGCTCCTCTCTGCAAATCCAAAGCACAAGAGCTGCTGCTTCCCTTCCTGGGCCTCCTGGCCTTCTCCTTCCCCCCATTCCCTGCAGCTGGGACACACGGAAGGAGCACCAAGGAACACTCCTGGCAGTGAGCAGGAGTTGCTGAGAGCTCTGTGCAGCTCTGGGCCACAAAAGCTGGCCCGACCTCAGCAGCCCCTGGGATTTTGGGCTGTGAACACTCACCTGTGGGAAAGGCCCCTCTGCAGGCAGGAGCAGCCCTGACCCTCTCCAGAAGAGCTTTGGCCGTGGACCAAGTGAACCCTCAGGACTTGCCTTGCTCATTTCTCCCTGGAAAGGGCCATGGAACAAGCACCTTTACAGCTGTTGGGTAAATCCTGGAAAGGGCAGGAAATCAGGGTTATGGGAAGAGTTCAGTGCTGTCACACAACTGCTCACCTGTGTTGTTGCATGATCAGGTGCTGGCCATGGAGCTCTGCCCTATGGCAATTACAGGGGCTGGTGTGGCAAGCAGCATTAGCATAAAAGAAGGAGTTGTATTTGCATAGGAATGATCTTGCTGGCACTTGGCATTCCTATCCCAGGCAGGACATTGCCAGGAGCTGAGATTGGCTTGGCTGGAGCAGGGTGCTGAGAGTGCCCAGGTGTGGGTTCAGTGGCCAGAGGAGCCATTCACATAAGGGTTCGACTTGGTGGTCCTTGTGTAGCCATTGCCACTCAGGATCTCCTGTGCTCTGGAAATAAAGAAGAAACATTTTTCCCTGGCCTTTTAAAGCCAGAGGCTTTTGCAGTGGAGCGTGCAAGCCGCAGAGAAAGCGGGGGGGAGGAAGGAGAGCATCAGGTCTCAAGCGGCAGTTGTGGGATGAGCGGCTCAAGCAGCAGCGAGCCCCGGCGAGGCCCCGGTCCCGCAGCGGGCGCAGTCAGAGCAGGAGCGGCAGCAGCGGCCTCGGCGCCAGCGGCCGGGCCGGGGGAGCGGCTCGTCCCGGTGCAGCCGCGCTGGTTGGGCGGGGCCGCGGCGGGCGGGAGGCCCCCGGGGGAGCGGCCCGGGGCAGGGGGAGGCGGGCGCTGCCGTGCGCAGGGGGTGCGGCAGCCTCGGCAGTGCCGGGGCTGGGGGAGCTCCGCGTCCCCGCGGGGGCTGCGGGCGGGGCCGGGCCGGGAGCGCCGGCGCTCCGGTTGCGCCAGGGGGCGCCCCACAGGGCGGGCGGCGCTGAGGGAGCGGCGGCCTCGGGGGGTGCCGGGGCGGGCACGGGCGGTCCCCGCGGCCCGCCCGCTTCCAGGCGCGATCCAGCGCCTGCTGCGGGGAAGCGCCGCCCTCCCGGCGGGCCCGGCACCGGCACGGCCCCGGCTCCCCACGGCCGCAGCGGGAGCGTAGCCGGAGCTCCGGCGGGAGCCCAGCCCCGCGCTGGCCGCAGCCGGAGCGGCAGCGCCGGGCTCGGCACCAGCGCCAATCCCGGAGCGGCACTTGCCAGCCGCGGCGATCCCGATGCCTAATGCCATCCCCCATCCCACCTCAGTTCTCCGAGCCCGGCAGCCGCACCCCGCCCGCCGAGAGACAAGCGGCTCGGCCCGGGACGCCCAGCAGACACCGACAGGACCCAGCCCCGAATCCCAGGGCCCGGGTCCCGTTCCCACCTCAGCGTCTCGGGCTCGGCGCAGCGCCGGGAGCAGCCCCCGGTGCCGGGCTCCGCACAGCGCTCCGAACGACGGTCCCGCCACAGCCCGGGAGGAGCAGGATGAGCATCCACCGCACAAAGCGGAGCGGGCGCGGATCCGCCGGCATTTACGGGCGCGGGCGGGGCGGGGCGGGCCCGGCACAGGTGTGAAGGGCGGGGTCCGCACAGGTGCGCGGGGCCCCAGAGCGGCTGCGCGGGGCGGGGCCGAGGGGATTTAAGCCTCGGGAATCGGCGCCGCCGCCATTTGCTCCCTCGGCGCTCGGTGGGAACGGTTGTGGCCGGACCGGGCTCTAGATCTCTGTATTTCCATATTTCTATGTCTCTGTAGTTCTTTTCCTTTATATTTGTGTTAGTTTGTCTTCTTCTAACCCTTCTCCGTTCTCCCCCCTCTGCCTCCCCTCCCCCACCCCCTACACCCCCCCCCCTGCCCCCCCCCTCTCCCCCCTAGCCCTCCCCTCCCTCCCCCCCCCGGCCCGGTCCCCCCCATCCCCCCTCCCTGTCCCCCTACACCCCCCCCCCTCCCCCCCCTCTTCCCCCCCCCCTCTCCCCCCTAGCCCTCCCCTCCCTCCCCCCCCCGGCCCGGTCCCCCCCATCCCCCCTCCCTGTCCCCCTACACACCCCAACCCTGCCCTACCCCTCCACCCTCTCTCCCCTTCTCCACCGTTCCTTCGCCCCCATCCCGGGGGACCCTGCCCCCTCACCCTGCTCCCCTTCCCCTCCCAGTTCCCCCCACCTGCCCTCAATCCTCCCCCTCCGTCTCCCACCTTTCCTTCCCCCTCCACATCCCCCTGTTCCTCTTCCCTCTTTGCCCCTCTGCACCTTGACCCCCCACTTGTGCTCCGTCCTCGTCTTCCCCCCGCCTCCTTTCCTGTCCCCCCATCCCACCTCTCCCTGCACACCCCGAACCCCCCACCTGCGCTCCTCCTTTGACCCCCTCTGCTCCCTTATTCCCATCCTCTGTCCCGTCTTTCCCCCGCAGCCGCGGGGCACGGGGCGCCAGAGAATAAAGCCCAGAGGGCCGGAGCCCGGCGCCCCTGCCCTCGCTGGAGCCCCACACGGGCCGGGCCCGCTCGGCGGGTCCCCCGTGCAGTACAAAAACAGCGCCGGGGCTCCGGCTTTCCACACATCACACTGGGGATCCCGGGGGGGTGGTGGGTTTCGGGGAGGGTGGTGGGTTGGGGTGGGCCCCCTCCTCAGGAGGGGGTCCCGGGGGGGTGGGTGGGTTTCAGGGAGGGTGGTGGGTTGGGGTGGGCCCCCTCCGGAGGAGGGGGTCCCGGGAGGGGGTTAGGGTGGGCCCCCTCCGGAGGAGGGGGTCGGGGGGAGGGGAGTGGGGCGGAGGGGGGACTTTCCCCCCCTCCAGTCCCCGCCCCCTCTCCCGGACCTCCTCCTCCGGACGGGGCTCACCCCAGCCCCCTCCCCGGGACCCCCTCCTCCGGACCGGGGCCTCGGGGAGGGGGGTGGGGGGGGAAGCAGAGGGGGGTCACGTCACTCTGTGGCATGAACAAACATAGAGACCACAGGCCAAACCAACAGCCCCTCCCGCCCGGACCCCCCCACCCCACCCCCCTCCCTCCCCCCGGGGCCCCGGTCCGGAGGAGGGGGGTCCGGGAGAGGGGGCGGGGACTGGAGGGGGGGAAAGTCCCCCCTCCGCCCCACCCCCCTCCCCCGGACCCCCTCCTCCGGAGGGGGCCCACCCTGACCCCCTCCCGGGACCCCCTCCTCCGGAGGGGGCCCATCCCACCCACCCCCCCGGGACCCCCTCCTAAGGAGGGGGCCCACCCCAACCCCAACCCACCCCCCTCCCCGAAACCCACCACCCCCCCGGGAACCCCTCCTGAGGAGGGGGCCCACCCCAACCCACCACCCTCCCCAAAACCCACCACCCCCCCCCGGGAACCCCTCCTGAGGAGGGGATCCCCAGTGTGATGTGTGGAAAGCCGGAGCCCCGGCGCTGTTTTTGTACTGCACGGGGGACCCGCCGAGCGAGTCCCCCGTGCGAGGCTCCAGCGAGGGCAGGGGCGCCGGGCTCCGGCCCTCTGGGCTTTATTCTCCGGCGCCCCGAGCCCCGCGGCTGCGGGGGAAAGAGGGAACGGGGAGGGATGAGATGGGGTAGGGAGAGGAGTCGGGGTGGGTTGGGGAGAACGAGGGGGGAAGGGAAAGGTCGGGTGAGGGGGAGGGATGATGGTCAGAGGAGGAGGAAGAGAGGGGAGTCGGGTTGGGGAGCGGGGTACGGAGAGGGGAGAAAGGAGGGGTGGGGGAGAAAGGAGGCGGGGGGGGTCGGGGATGCACAGGGGAGCAGGGAGAGAGGGTGGGGGGGCGCTGGGGAGAGGGCAGGCAGGGGGCTGGGAGAGACAGGGAGGGTGTGGGGGAGAGAGAAAGAAACTGGGGGGGGTAGGAAAGAGGTGATAAGCGGGGGAAGAAGGAGGAGGATAAGGGCAGGTGAAACAGGGGGAAGAAAGACGGGGAAGAAAGAGGGGGAGCGGGGGCCTCTCCCGGGCCACGCCGGGGGAGCCCGGCCCGGCCGCAGCCTCCCCGAGCTCTGAGGGAGCAAATGGCGGCAGGGGCGATTTCGGGGGCTTAAATCACCTCGGCCCCGCCCTGCGCAGCCGCCCTGGGACCCCGCGCACCTGTGCGGACCCCGCCCCGCGCACCTGAGCCGGGCCCGGCCCCGCCCCTGAAGCCGCCCCCGGCCCCGCCCGGCCCCGGGGCCCGCCCTGCCCGGCACGGGGGCGGCTCCATCGCTCGGGGCCCCGCCCCTCTCTCCCGGGCCGGGCCCGCCCCGCGCACCGGGGCCGCACCGGGGCCGCTCCCGGGACCCTCCCCTCCGCTGACAGACACCGCCCCGCTCGCTCCCGCTCCTTGCCACGCTCGGCAGCCACCGAGGCCACCGCCCTCTCGGCTCAGCCGGCACCGGGCGGCAGCAGCGCCGCCCAGCTCAGCCCGGGGGCAGGCACAGAGCACAGGGAAAAGCCGGCTCCGGGCGCTCTGCAGCTCCTGCAGCCCGAGCGTCTCGGCTCCTGGGGCCAGGCGCTTGCTGCTTTCCTTCCTACAGAAAAACGCCGGCTCGTTATTCTCAAAACCTGCTGATCTCTATTCCCAGCTTCTTATATTGCTGTATGCGACAGAGTAGACAGAGAGGGCTGGCTCATTTCAAAATGAATTTACATCTACATCAGTAGCATTTGCCTATAGATGTAAAAATGAAGAACTTAACAGGTTTTAGTATTCTGCACACAGCCCTCGCTGGGAGGAATGGTAAAAAGTTAAAAACAAATGAAATTTTAAAAGTAGAAAGTTAGAAACAAAGTTACAACGGCAGAAATTTAGAAACAAACAAAGAGGTAAAATACAAGAAACAAACACGTTTCTAAAGGTAAAAAGTTAAAAACAAACAAAGTTAGAAACAAACAAAAAAAAATTAGAAACAAACAAAATTAGAAAGGTAGAAATTTAGAAACAAAGTCAGAAAGGCAAGTGTTGAGCCTTTGACAGGGTACCCCTCCTTCTCGGACCAGGGTGAAAGAGCAGAGGATGCTGCTGTTCTGCTAAGTTCTTTATTTCACGGTCTCACAGCTGTCTTGAAGGCAGAGTTCGAATGGGGTTACATGATAAAGCCAAGCAGCAGCAGCAGGCAAAACCAGCTTCTTCTATATGCTCCATACACTCTATTTTTTCTTACAGAAGTGTGGATTCCATTTGTTCATTGACCAGTAAGATTAACACACGATTCTAGTTTTCCTTAAACCCATCCTGGTCTAAATCTAACAGTCGTAAGCCTCACACAAGTGTCATCTGCCCTTGTTCCATAAGGAATCCCTCTACAGACAGGGAGTTGTCACCGGCCCCGTGCTCATGGGCTGCAGGGGACACCTGCACTGAGGAGGAAATGGAAATGGGAAAGAGGGAACTGCAACCGGAGGGGACGCACCTCTGGCACCACACCTCCTCTTGTTCCTGCTGTCCTGGAAAGCCCCAAGTAAATCCAGTGCCTCAGACCTTGCATCCCTGAACGCCAGGAGAGCTGGAGTTTTACCCAGATCCCAGTGCGCTGCACGGCTGCGCTGACACGAGCACAGGCCGATCGCTCCGCCCAGCACCATCCCTCATTCTCCTCCCACGGCTCCCCAAGCATCCCCAAACCACCCCAGCGTGTCTGTGCCAGGGCCAGGGCCTGCCCCGAGCCCGACCAGAGGCTGTCACCCAGCCCTGCACCAGCTCCCACCCCCGGGTGAGCTGGGAATGCACTGAGAGCTCGGCTCCCCGGGCTCCCCAGCACCCAAACCGGTCCTCAGACACACAGAAATGCCCAACCTGCCCCTCTGGGCACAGCCAAACACCACAATTCCATCATCCCCAAGCAACTCTGGCACTTGCCTCTTCACCTCCGCCCATTTCCAGTAGCCGTGGCTAGGACCGGGCTGTCAGAAATAGCATTCCCTAGGCAGTTCATCCCAGCACAGAGGAGAAGAGGAGCCTGTCCCTGACCCACACCATGGGCAGGACAAGGGGGGCCCTAGCTGGCTTTGCCTACTCCAACACCAAAGCTCTTGGTCCCAAAGATGGGGCGAGTTCAGTGGTTTTTCCTGTCCTGAAAGAGAGCAGAAAAGGGAAGTTAGTCCCACTGTGGAATCCAAGACTCCTGCATTTCCTATTTCTGCTCTGATTGCTCACTGTGCAGTTTTATCCATGGGAAAAAAAAAAGGAGAATGACACCATATCAAATAAAAAGTTGATTAATCCACATAGGGGCTGTGGAGAGGATACAAAGGAGCTTTTCCATGATTTTGGGGCTTGAAGAGGGACTGAATTTCCCTCAAAGCTGGGAAGGGCCTGAGGATAATAAAGCAAAGGAGCAGCTTCATCTCTCCCTGGCAGAGAGCTCGGGGCTCCATTATGGATACAAATCAATCCCAGCAGGATTTCAAAGGGTTTCTTTAGGATGTCAGGTCCCTCTTTATCAGATCCCTGCTGGGATTCAGGGCCTGCCTGGTCACGGGGTGCTTTGATAAGGGCTGGATTTAAATCCCAGATCTGAGAACAGACATGAAAGGTCCCTGGGTTTCTAGGGGGTTGAAAAACTCAAGCTGGATTCGCTGCAGAGCTGAAAAATCAGGGTAAGAGAGAGCAAGGCATGGCCAGCAGGCTCAGGCTCCTGATCACGCCCCTGGGATCCATGGGATCCATAGGATCCATGGCCTCTGGCACGCTGCTCCAGCACCCTGCAGGGTGACTGACAGCCGGGCAGGGGAAGGAGCCACCAGCAGCTCTGCCATGTGCACCATCATTCACCTTGCACGTGGCCTAAACAGCCACCAAGCACTGATGGACTGACTGAGCCGAAAATATCGGAGAGATCTCAGTTTGCACTCCAAATTCCCTGCAGCCTGTTCCCTTCCTGATCCATCCCTTCAAGCAGCAAGAGTGGAATTCCTTCCGTGGTTGCTCTTTCCCTCCTGTTTTCCACTCAACAAGAAAAAGCAGCCACGTGAACAGGAGTAAAAGCCCCAAACCCACAAAAAAGCACATTCTCAGCATGACTAATCCCTGCCAAATTGCCAGGAACCTTCCAAAACTACATCCAAGCTTGGAAACAGGGATCCAGTTGTTTGTTTAAGCAGCTATTGATCCAGTCTCTTCCAGCTAATTAAACTATTCACTATTTAAACTCATTAAACTGCTCATCCTGCTCCTGGCAGCCAGAGGCAAAGAAGAAATCGTGTCTAGATTAAATGGTGATGGTGAATGTGCCCATCCCAGTCCTTGGAGAGGTTGGAATTGCATCCCTGTTCCTCTGCTCTCTTTTCCTTCCTTTTTCTTGGAGTGATTCCCACCCGGATTCCTCAGCTCCAGCTCTCTGAGCAGCCTCAGGGGGAGTATTTAATCCCCTTGGAGCCAACTCCATTTGTTGCATCCTTCATGCCTCAACCACCCCTAAAAGCAGGCAAGTGCTGATGGGCAGTGCAGCTGCTTCCACTTGGGAATGTTTCCAGTGGAACAGGGAGGGAATTCTGAGAAGCTTCCACCCACTGCACGTTATTGCTGGATAAGAGGTGAGGCAGCAAAGGATCAACAAAGGGAGATTTCAGCAAGACAAAGTCCAGACAAAGAGGCTGCAAGTGTGGCTGGGGCTGCTAAACTGGGAAAACTGCAAGGTCAGGCTGTGGGAACATGGATTATACTGAGGTCTGGAACTGGTGTTGGGAAGAAAGGGAGAAGGAGAAGGAGAAGGAGAAGGAGAAGGAGAAGGAGAAGGAGAAGGAGAAGGAGAAGGAGAAGGAGAAGGAGAAGGAGAAGGAGAAGGAGAAGGAGAAGGGCCCGAAGTAACTGCACAGTGAATTTCCTTACCATGAGCCAGGCTCATTCCCTGAGCTGACCAATATCTCCGAGCTCCCCTTCATGGCACAGCCCTGCCAGTAAAGAACAGAAGTTCCTGCTGCTCCCACTGGAATTCTGTAGCGTGCCTGGCATTCCATACGTTATGCTGCCTGAGAATTCCTGCAGCCGTCCTCGGGAAGAGCAGTTCACTGCCACAGGAGGAACAAGAGGAAAGCAGTTGCCACTCTCGGGTTCTGTGCCCTGTAAAAAGTAAAAGCAGATAAAGATCAAAGCTCCATAAAGCTGGAACCATCTCCAACCTCGGGACAGCACTTCTGTGGGAAAAGCGTGGATGGGCAATTAGGAAGGAGATCATCATGCAAATGGGTAAGGGGGGGAATTAAATTCTGCTGCTTTCTGATTGAGGCCTGCTTCAATTTGCAGCCTTTATAATATCAGTTTAATGGGACTTTTTGTGCTTTAAAGAGGTTTTTATTAGCTGGGGGTTGTCCCTGCCTGGACTGAGGCACAGCACAATGAGTCTCCTGCCTCCTGAAGCCGTGTCGTTATCCCAGCATCTGAAATTAAAAACCAGCACTCTGGGAAACCTCTCTACTCTGAGGAGAAGTGTGAGGAGTGTTTGGGTCTGTGGAGAGCCTGGAACAGCTCTGAGAGACACCAAACATCCTGTGGATCCCAATAAACAGCAAAACATTCCAGCAGCTCCTTCCAACACCACCCTTGTAGGGAACTCTGTCACCCCAGTGGGTATTTGTGGGAGTAAGGAAGAAATCCCACTAATGACCTCAGTGTGATCACCTCTGGTTCGTCTGGGGATAAATCTCCTTTATCCTTCTGGGAGAATAAAGGAATCCAATGCTGCCTTAATCCCCTGCTCCTCGGAGTCTGCATTTCCAGAATCCATCTCCTGGCCCAGCATGGGAAGGGTTGTCCAGTGCTGGAACAGCTGCCCAGGGCAGTGGTGGAGTCACCAACCCTGGAAGTGCTCATAAAATACATGGATATGGCACTTGAGTGTTCATAAAATACCTGGGTAAATACATGGGTAAATATAGGAATAAATTCATGGGTAAATACATGGATAAACATATGGATAAATATAGGGATAAATATGTAGGGATAAATATGTATGGATAAATACAGACCTTGCTTCCCTGAACACCAGGAGAGCCGGTGTTTTACCCAGATCCCAGTGCCCTGCACGGCTGCGCTGACACGAGCGCAGGCTGACCGTTCCGCCCAGCACCATCCCTCATTTTCCTCCCACGGCTCCCCAAGCATCCCCAAACCACCCCAGCGTGTCTGTGCCGGGGCCAGGGCCTGCCCAAGCCCGACCAGAGCCCTGCACCAGCTTCCACCCCCGGGTGAGCTGGGAATGCACTGAGAGCTCGGCTCCCCGGGCTCCCCAGCACCCAAACCGGTCCTCAGACACACAGAAATGCCCAACCTGCCCCTCTGGGCACAGCCAAACACCACAATTCCATCATCCCCAAGCAACTCTGGCACTTGCCTCTTCACCTCCGCCCATTTCCAGTAGCCGTGGCTAGGACCGGGCTGTCAGAAATAGCATTCCCTAGGCAGTTCATCCCAGCACAGAGGAGAAGAGGAGCCTGTCCCTGACCCACACCATGGGCAGGACAAGGGGGGCCCTAGCTGGCTTTGCCTACTCCAGCACCAAAGCTCTTGGTCCCAAAGATGGGGCGAGTTCAGTGGTTTTTCCTGTCCTGAAAGAGAGCAGAAAAGGGAAGTTAATCCCACTGTGGAATCCAAGACTCCTGCATTTCCTATTTCTGCTCTGATTGCTCACCGTGGAGTTTTAGCTACGGAAAAAAAAAGGAGAATGACACCATATCAAATAAAAAGTGCCCTTTTCCAGCATTTTTATTCCAGGCATTAAAAGGATGCTCATTTCTCTTCTAGCATCGTTTCCCTCATTTTAGGAGAACCGTTTTCATCCCAGGCCCCACTCGTCAGTTGTTCGATCCTCTGGCACTGGATTTGGACAAAAGAAGGGACGCACCTGGACTGCAGGAAATCACTGAGAGAAACCCTTCCAAAACGTGACAGAGAAAAACAACAGGAGATGCAGGAAGACACATCCCTCATTTGCACGTCTGGAACGCTTTTCTAAAGACTTCTCTGCATCTGGATGCTCTTTGCTCTTGGCTTTCTTCACAGGAATGCATTTGCTGCTAAACACGTCTCAGACCCTTACCTGATCGGGATAAGGTGGGATGGAGATGAAGACTCCCACAGGGAATAGCCAGGGAGATGCAGGGCCTGGGAACATCAAGGACGGAGAAGAGAAGGAACAGGGATTGTTTTTCTTGTTTAGAGCCAGCAGTGCTGTGAGCTTGGAGAACACACGGCACCGCAGGGATCCAGGGCAGGAGCGGGATAACTGCGGGATAAGGGGAATCTGCTCCCACTCCAGGGCTGTGCCAGTGAAGGAGGGGAATTTTTTAGTGCCTTCATTACACACAAAAACCAAACCCAGCACCACCGAGCTGGACTTTCGTGAGCTGCAAAACAAAGCGGCCCCTGGCCTTTGGGGGAACACAACCTCACCGAGTCACGGAGCCAGGGGATGACACTTGGGAATGATCCTTGCTGCTGCCTGCAGGCAAATCAGATGAGGGAGCCACAGGAGCTGCGGGGTTTCCTGCTCTTCCTGCAACGCCATCGGTCCAGACCAGGAGACCTTTCCTGGAACAGATCTTCCCTGTAAAGGGAGCTACACCAAAGCTCAAGCCCTCATTTAGAGACCCTTGGAAAAGCAAAGGTGAGAGGGGATTACCTGGAGCCCCAGGGGACCGAGGCGAAGGCAATGAAGAAGCAGACAGCAAAGTGCTTCCACTGCTTCTCACTCCAGCAAAGGGAACATCGCTGGAATTTCATGTCCGGCGTCGCTCCCAAACCCCACAGGTGAACCCACACGTACTCCAGGGCTGATCTCCTTCAAACTTCCAGCAGCACAGACTCACCGGGAGGAACTGCAATCCAAGGACACACATCAGCAACCGTCTTCCCGCTTGCCCCTCTCTCCACATTTTCCCTTTCCAGCGGGATGCAGGTGCCACCCCCCAGAGGCAGGAAAACTGCCTTGCAATCCGCTACAAAACCTGCCTGGAAAGCCCAGGATGCCCGGAGCCAGCAGCCGTTTCTCCTGGAGCTCCTGCTGACAGGCATTTGAAGCCTGCTGTGCCTCACAGCTGCTTTTCTGCCAAGGGCATTCCCATCTTTTCTTTTTTAGCCCAAAGAAAGGTTTGCAAAGCTGAGTTTTGTGAGAAGCGCTTCATATTTGGATCATTCTTAACTTGGAGTTTCCCTTGGCACCAAAATCAGGGGCTCACCTTTTGCTTGGAGCTTGGCTGAAGTCCTCAGCAATGCCAGGGAATGTGGCCATTGGAGGCTTTGGGCAGATTTGGCTCATCTGCCTTTTTAGGCCTTGTTTCTTTCTCTCAGCCTTCCCACTGGATTGTGGCCTCCGAGGAATACGTAAAATCCCATTCCATTCCTATTCTTTCGGACAATTTTTTGTACCGTCCCTGTACAAAACGAGGCCCCCTGTTCGGATGCTTTTCCCCACCGTTCCCCGGCACTTTTATCTGCCGGTGCATTCCCTGCGTTGCTTGGGCTCTTCCCAGCTCTCTGAGCTCCTTCACAAGGCAGGAGATCGATTTGGCCCAGGAACTAAACCCTCCCGAGGAATTGTCTGATGCCATCTCCGCATTTGGCACCTGATCCTTGTGCTCAAAGGATCCCTCTTTCTTCCCTTCAGCCAATTCCAAGGCTCGCTGCCCCCAGCTGCGATCAGGCCCCAGCCTGATCCCTGCAGTCTTCCCTGCCGGGATCCTGCTCAGGAATCCCTGGGCTACAAACGTAAGAATTCATTCTTCCCACCCCTGCCCAGTTCCAAAGGATTTGGTGTCTGCCTTACCCGGCTGGAGCCTGCTTCCAACTCTGTTCTTGCTGCTTCTGCTGCTTTCCAGTTCCCAGGAATTCCACCGACGGAGCGACAGCGTTTTCCAGCTCCGCCAGGATTCCCTCTGCTGCGTTTGGGTGCTGGAAGGATATCAAAACCAGGCTCTCTGGGGCTTTACTATCAGGAAATTACATCCCCGGATTTGTTCATTTCCAAATATTATCTCTTCCCAACAAAGCACTGGGCATCCAAGGAATACAGAAAGTGATGGGCTGACCACTGCTTACTCCTCTGGAATGTCAGAGCTTGGAAAAAAAGGGCACTTGAGGCTTCTCCTGGTGCTGCCCGTGAGGTGTATTTTACTTGAGAGCCCCTTCCCGTGTCTTTCCCTGTATCCACCAAAAAAGCCACCCGTTCATTCCCCAGCTGCTTGCTTCCTCCCTCTTTTCCTGTATCCAACGGAATTTTAACAGGTCAATAGTCCCCTCTGCAAGAGCACCTTTCATTCCAAACCTAAGAACAAACGAATCACTTCCCTTCCACCGTCCTTATTAGGATTCCACTGAGAGCAGTGGATGGAAAATGATCCTCTCCTGGTCCCTGCTGGATTCCCGGAGCAGGGATCCTTTCCCTCCTTCCCCCCACCACGGTGCCCTCCTCCCCCTCCCGCCCCACCCCACACCCTTTTCAGGCTTTGTTCCACAGCTTTTGCCTCCAGGCCTCAGATCCTTTCGTTCTCCACGAGCTCCCAGCAGCTCCACAGCCTTCCCTCTCCCATCCCGACCATTTCTCCGGGAATGGAGCTCCGCATTTCAATTGCCTTCTCTTTTCTCTGACAATTCCCACCAATCCAGAAGACCTAAAGCTGACACAAGGAACACTCGGTGCCCACAAATCCAAACCCAGACCCGGCCATCCCCAAACCAGCAACTCCCGGACAATTTGCGTTCATTCCAACCTAACACTGAGGACTCACCCAACCCTTCAAAATTCCCAAGAAATATCCTGTTGCCTTCACAGCTCCCAGGGGATTCTGCTTCGTGCTCACACGAAGGATTTGGGACTTCCCTGAAAAAACCCGTGCAGGGCACGCTGGAATCCCCGATCCCGTGAATCCGGGGAGCGTTAAAAGCTCGGTCCAGCCTGGGCCCCCGGAAATTTTTGCCAAGTATCCCCCAAGTCCTCGGGATAACAGAACTCTCTGGTACTGCATTTTTGGCGTTGTAAAGCCTGGAATCCCTTTATTCCTAGTGCTGGGCTCTGCATATGGCCGAGAAAATCCCGGCCTCCACACAGACCCAGGTTCCAAACTTTTGGATACATTTCAGCGAGCCGAGAAATTCACCTTCCCTACTTCTTCTTAAGGGCATCCTTCTCTTCCCTTACCCGGCGTGCTCTCTCCCACTGGGGGTGGGTTTTCCCCTTCCCATGCTAATTAGTCCCTACTTCTAGGAGGTTTAGGTACCTTTCTTCCCTGGGACGGATTTCTTAACACAGCTACCGAGGCTTTGGGAGTCTCCTTTATCTTCTACTTTCTGGATCCATAAATGCCACAATCCAGACGCCCAACTTCAACAAGACATCCTTTCTACCTAAAAACACACACTCTCAACTCTTAGATCTTTTAAAGTTTTACCCCCGCAAAATTCCCCTATTTTTCCACCACTGAATTCCTCAGTCCTGCTTCCAAGGATTTCTTGAATTACCACGGGGCTTTTCTCAAGATTTACCCCCACGACCTTCCCTACGTGCCCACTGCTCATCACCTCATTTTTCCCTCAATGTGCTCGTTCTCCACCCCAGAGAGTTTGTCAAGTGTTGCCTCCAAAATGTTCCCCATCTCTCCACTACTCAGTTCCCCATTTTGCCTCCAAAATATTCATTCTGTCCCCTCCAGATTGCATCCACTTTTACCCCCAACGTTTTACTTCCTCTACAATATTAATTAAACCTTTTCCACCCCAAAAATGTGCATTCTCTCCCTTAAACAGCACCTCAGCTTTTCCCTCAAAAATGCCCCAGAGAGAAACTCAGATTCAGACCCCAAACTCCCATTTTCCTACACAAACAGTTCTTGTGGCCCCTCTCAATTCCCCCAGGCTTTCAGCTAAAGGAAGAACTGGAAGCCTATTTCCTCATCTCCACCCTTGTTTTGCTGTCCTGGAAAACCTTGCGATCCCACACTTTCTCCAAGAGATCTGCTGGGACTACTGGAAGGTTTGCTCTCTCAGAGAGCCAGGGGGCTTTACAGCACTTGTTCCTCTGCATCTTTACCCTTTTATCAGGTTTCCCCTGGAACGGTGTTGTGGGAGAAGCTTGGAACTACCAGAAATGGATCGCGTTCACATTTTTTCCCCACCAGTTTTTATCTGGTTTCAAACTCCTGGAATTACCCTCAAATGTGCCCAGGAACACTGCTGTGAAAGGATCAATGAGAAGAACAGCCGGAAAGCAGAAAACCACCTCCAGCAGCAGCCACAATGATCCCATTTCTCTTCTTACCTGGTCCTGCCAGAGCTCCCAACAGCCATTCCCATTCCAAAACAAGAGCTATGGAAGACATTCCTGCTGTCCGTGAGGGTGAGGTGGCAGTTCTGGATGTTCTTCGCTGTGCAATCAGACAACAAACAGAGTGTAAATGATCCTGGTGGTCCCTTCCAAGCCAAACCAGCCCGTGATTCCATGCGTGGATCAGCACCTGTCCCAGCTCCATTCCAGAAACCTCCTCCCACTAACCCAGAACTTTCCTTTTTCTGCTCAACATCAGGGCTTTGCTGCCGAGTGCCCCGGGCAGGGGACGCCTCAGCCTTCCCTGGGACCGCAGCATTCCCTGGGCTGCCTCAGCATCCCCTGCGCTGCTGTTCCACGCCCATCCCGTGGTCCAGCGCCTGCGCGGGCTGCAGTGCCGGGCTCTCCCCACGAGGCGGCAGCACCGGGAGCGAGCAGCCCCGGCCGGTCCCGCTGTCTCGGGGCAGCTGCGCCTTTAACCCGCCCTGAGCCGGCGGGGCCGTGAACACAGCGGGCACAAACGCCACCGCTCCCCTTTATTTCACCCTCAGAGGCACAGGATCGCAGCATTTCCTGGGCTGCAAGGGACCCACAGGGAGCATCGAGTCCAAATCCTGGCCCTGCACCCCAAGAATCCCACCCTGTGCCCGAGAGCCTTGTCCAGACCCAAACTCTTCCCCCAAGATCCTGAAAACACAGCGGGGCTGGGAGAAGGATGACCACGGAGGATTTTTTTATACAGATCTCCTTGCACGATCGTTAAATAATATTATTAGACAGTCCATGAACGCATCCCTGTGCCGGAACACTCATCCCTGGGCCGGAATACCGATCCCCCGCGGCCCCCACCGTCCGCTCGGGGCTGTCCCCGTTCCCCGCTCACCTCCGAGCCCGGAGCACCCGCCCCGGTGCCCCCGGCCCGGCAGCGCTGCTCCCCGGGCTCCCCGCCATCGCCGGTCCTGGCGAAGAAGGGCGGAAGTCACCGGTACCGCACCGATGTGGCTATTCGACCTTCTCAAGATGGCGGCCGCGAAGGACCCCCCCCCCCCCCCCCCCGCTCCGTCTATTCGACTGCCTGAATGCTCCCGCCTGCCCCAGGCGCCGCTGACCCCACAGTCGGTGTCCGCGTAGCGGGAAACGCCTCAGAAAATTGCGTGCAAGCGCTGGGCTGGCGTCGGCGTCGCGTTCAGGCAGCCGAATAGACGCAGCTTGGGGGGGGCGGGGGGGGGGGGGGGGGGCCTTCCCTGCCGCCATATTGAGAAGGTCAGAAAACAGCGCACACGACCGCCATCTTTAGTGTGGCAGTGACGACACTTCCGCCCTTCGCCGCCATCTTGGGTGCTGGCAGAAGCCACTTCCGGTCGAGCCGCCATCTTTAGTGTGGTACACTTAGGGCCCCCGCCGCCCCTCACAAGGGCTTCTGTCTAGTCGGCTGCCTGAATCCGGCCCGGACTCCGACGCCGGCCCCGCGCTTTCCGCGCGATTTTCCGCCGTGCTTCCCGGTGCGAGGACACGGCTGGCGGGGTCAGCCGCGCCGGAGGCGGGCGACGGCTCCGCGACCGGCGGCAGGCATCGGCAGGGACACCTCTCGCAGGGGGCCTACTGCGTCCGCCATCTTGAGTGTGGCGGAAGTGTAAACCACCCTCTGCAAGGTCCTGGCAGATAATAAAATAATAAAATAAAATAAATACTATAATATTCTAATAAAAACGTCACTTAACGCCGTCCCGAGAGCGCGGAACTGCGCCTTCCTTTCCGAGCCGCCTCCTTGAGAGCGACACGCGGGCGGCTCTATGCCGACCGTGCCCGCCCGGTGCCTCCCGCCCGGGTCGCGCTGCGACCGCGCCTCTGCTGCCCGGCAAAACCGGCCCCGCCGGGCCGCCCCCCGCGCTGTCATTCCCCGCGGTCACCGCCCCGCACGGCGCCCGCTCCTTTCCATAGCTGTGGCCCCGCTCGTGCACGGCCGTGTCCCTTGGCGCTGCGAACCGCCCTTCGCCCCTCCCCTCCGCTGACAGACCCGGCCCCGCTCGCTCCCGCTCCTTGCCACGCTCGGCAGCCACCGAGGCCGCCGCCCTCTCGGCTCAGCCGGCACCGGGCGGCAGCAGCGCCGGGGCGCCGTGTCGGGGGCGGCAGTGCCGCGCTCTCGCCACCAGGCGGCAGCAGCGCCGCCCAGCTCAGCCCGGGGGCAGGCACAGAGCACAGGGAAAAGCCGGCTCCGGGCGCTCTGCAGCTCCTGCAGCCCGAGCGTCTCGGCTCCTGGGGCCAGGCGCTTGCTGCTTTCCTTCCTACAGAAAAACGCCGGCTCCTTATTCTCAAAACTTGCTGATCTCTATTCCCAGCTTCTTATATTCCTGTATGCGACAGAGTAGACAGAGAGGGCTGGCTTATTTCAAAATGAATTTACATCTAAATCAGTAGCATTTGCCTATAGACGTAAAAGTGAAGAACTTAACAGGTTTTAGTATTCTGCACACAGCCCTCGCTGGAAGGAATGGTAAAAAGTTAAAAACAAATGAAATTTTTAAAGTAGAAAGTTAGAAACAAAGTTACAACGGCAGAAATTTAGAAACAAACAAAGAGGTAAAATACAAGAAACAAACAAATTTCTAAAGGGAGAAAGTTGAAAACAAACAAAGTTAGAAACAAACAAACAAAAAAAAATTAGAAACAAACAAAATTAGAAAGGTAGAAATTTAGAAACAAAGTCAGAAAGGCAAGTGTTGAGCCTTTGACAGGGTACCCCTCCTGCTCGGACCAGGGTGAAAGAGCAGAGGAGGCTGCTGTTCTGCTAAGTTCTTTATTTCACGGTCTCACAGCTGTCTTGAAGGCAGAGTTCGAATGGGGTTACATGATAAAGCCAAGCAGCAGCAGCAGGCAAAACCAGCTTCTTCTATATGCTCCATACACTCTATTTTTTCTTACAGAAGTGTGGATTCCATTTGTTCATTGACCAGTAAGATTAACACACGATTCTAGTTTTCCTTAAACCCATCCTGGTCTAAATCTAACAGTCGTAAGCCTCACACAAGTGTCATCTGCCCTTGTTCCATAAGGAATCCCTCTACAGACAGGGAGTTGTCACCGGCCCCGTGCTCATGGGCTGCAGGGGACACCTGCACTGAGGAGGAAATGGAAATGGGAAAGAGGGAACTGCAACCGGAGGGGACGCACCTCTGGCACCACACCTCCTCTTGTTCCTGCTGTCCTGGAAAGCCCCAAGTAAATCCAGTGCCTCAGACCTTGCATCCCTGAACGCCAGGAGAGCTGGAGTTTTACCCAGATCCCAGTGCGCTGCACGGCTGCGCTGACACGAGCACAGGCCGATCGCTCCGCCCAGCACCATCCCTCATTCTCCTCCCACGGCTCCCCAAGCATCCCCAAACCACCCCAGCGTGTCTGTGCCAGGGCCAGGGCCTGCCCCGAGCCCGACCAGAGGCTGTCACCCAGCCCTGCACCAGCTCCCACCCCCGGGTGAGCTGGGAATGCACTGAGAGCTCGGCTCCCCGGGCTCCCCAGCACCCAAACCGGTCCTCAGACACACAGAAATGCCCAACCTGCCCCTCTGGGCACAGCCAAACACCACAATTCCATCATCCCCAAGCAACTCTGGCACTTGCCTCTTCACCTCCGCCCATTTCCAGTAGCCGTGGCTAGGACCGGGCTGTCAGAAATAGCATTCCCTAGGCAGTTCATCCCAGCACAGAGGAGAAGAGGAGCCTGTCCCTGACCCACACCATGGGCAGGACAAGGGGGGCCCTAGCTGGCTTTGCCTACTCCAACACCAAAGCTCTTGGTCCCAAAGATGGGGCGAGTTCAGTGGTTTTTCCTGTCCTGAAAGAGAGCAGAAAAGGGAAGTTAGTCCCACTGTGGAATCCAAGACTCCTGCATTTCCTATTTCTGCTCTGATTGCTCACTGTGCAGTTTTATCCATGGGAAAAAAAAAAGGAGAATGACACCATATCAAATAAAAAGTTGATTAATCCACATAGGGGCTGTGGAGAGGATACAAAGGAGCTTTTCCATGATTTTGGGGCTTGAAGAGGGACTGAATTTCCCTCAAAGCTGGGAAGGGCCTGAGGATAATAAAGCAAAGGAGCAGCTTCATCTCTCCCTGGCAGAGAGCTCGGGGCTCCATTATGGATACAAATCAATCCCAGCAGGATTTCAAAGGGTTTCTTTAGGATGTCAGGTCCCTCTTTATCAGATCCCTGCTGGGATTCAGGGCCTGCCTGGTCACGGGGTGCTTTGATAAGGGCTGGATTTAAATCCCAGATCTGAGAACAGACATGAAAGGTCCCTGGGTTTCTAGGGGGTTGAAAAACTCAAGCTGGATTCGCTGCAGAGCTGAAAAATCAGGGTAAGAGAGAGCAAGGCATGGCCAGCAGGCTCAGGCTCCTGATCACGCCCCTGGGATCCATGGGATCCATAGGATCCATGGCCTCTGGCACGCTGCTCCAGCACCCTGCAGGGTGACTGACAGCCGGGCAGGGGAAGGAGCCACCAGCAGCTCTGCCATGTGCACCATCATTCACCTTGCACGTGGCCTAAACAGCCACCAAGCACTGATGGACTGACTGAGCCGAAAATATCGGAGAGATCTCAGTTTGCACTCCAAATTCCCTGCAGCCTGTTCCCTTCCTGATCCATCCCTTCAAGCAGCAAGAGTGGAATTCCTTCCGTGGTTGCTCTTTCCCTCCTGTTTTCCACTCAACAAGAAAAAGCAGCCACGTGAACAGGAGTAAAAGCCCCAAACCCACAAAAAAGCACATTCTCAGCATGACTAATCCCTGCCAAATTGCCAGGAACCTTCCAAAACTACATCCAAGCTTGGAAACAGGGATCCAGTTGTTTGTTTAAGCAGCTATTGATCCAGTCTCTTCCAGCTAATTAAACTATTCACTATTTAAACTCATTAAACTGCTCATCCTGCTCCTGGCAGCCAGAGGCAAAGAAGAAATCGTGTCTAGATTAAATGGTGATGGTGAATGTGCCCATCCCAGTCCTTGGAGAGGTTGGAATTGCATCCCTGTTCCTCTGCTCTCTTTTCCTTCCTTTTTCTTGGAGTGATTCCCACCCGGATTCCTCAGCTCCAGCTCTCTGAGCAGCCTCAGGGGGAGTATTTAATCCCCTTGGAGCCAACTCCATTTGTTGCATCCTTCATGCCTCAACCACCCCTAAAAGCAGGCAAGTGCTGATGGGCAGTGCAGCTGCTTCCACTTGGGAATGTTTCCAGTGGAACAGGGAGGGAATTCTGAGAAGCTTCCACCCACTGCACGTTATTGCTGGATAAGAGGTGAGGCAGCAAAGGATCAACAAAGGGAGATTTCAGCAAGACAAAGTCCAGACAAAGAGGCTGCAAGTGTGGCTGGGGCTGCTAAACTGGGAAAACTGCAAGGTCAGGCTGTGGGAACATGGATTATACTGAGGTCTGGAACTGGTGTTGGGAAGAAAGGGAGAAGGAGAAGGAGAAGGAGAAGGAGAAGGAGAAGGAGAAGGAGAAGGAGAAGGAGAAGGAGAAGGAGAAGGAGAAGGAGAAGGAGAAGGAGAAGGAGAAGGGCCCGAAGTAACTGCACAGTGAATTTCCTTACCATGAGCCAGGCTCATTCCCTGAGCTGACCAATATCTCCGAGCTCCCCTTCATGGCACAGCCCTGCCAGTAAAGAACAGAAGTTCCTGCTGCTCCCACTGGAATTCTGTAGCGTGCCTGGCATTCCATACGTTATGCTGCCTGAGAATTCCTGCAGCCGTCCTCGGGAAGAGCAGTTCACTGCCACAGGAGGAACAAGAGGAAAGCAGTTGCCACTCTCGGGTTCTGTGCCCTGTAAAAAGTAAAAGCAGATAAAGATCAAAGCTCCATAAAGCTGGAACCATCTCCAACCTCGGGACAGCACTTCTGTGGGAAAAGCGTGGATGGGCAATTAGGAAGGAGATCATCATGCAAATGGGTAAGGGGGGGAATTAAATTCTGCTGCTTTCTGATTGAGGCCTGCTTCAATTTGCAGCCTTTATAATATCAGTTTAATGGGACTTTTTGTGCTTTAAAGAGGTTTTTATTAGCTGGGGGTTGTCCCTGCCTGGACTGAGGCACAGCACAATGAGTCTCCTGCCTCCTGAAGCCGTGTCGTTATCCCAGCATCTGAAATTAAAAACCAGCACTCTGGGAAACCTCTCTACTCTGAGGAGAAGTGTGAGGAGTGTTTGGGTCTGTGGAGAGCCTGGAACAGCTCTGAGAGACACCAAACATCCTGTGGATCCCAATAAACAGCAAAACATTCCAGCAGCTCCTTCCAACACCACCCTTGTAGGGAACTCTGTCACCCCAGTGGGTATTTGTGGGAGTAAGGAAGAAATCCCACTAATGACCTCAGTGTGATCACCTCTGGTTCGTCTGGGGATAAATCTCCTTTATCCTTCTGGGAGAATAAAGGAATCCAATGCTGCCTTAATCCCCTGCTCCTCGGAGTCTGCATTTCCAGAATCCATCTCCTGGCCCAGCATGGGAAGGGTTGTCCAGTGCTGGAACAGCTGCCCAGGGCAGTGGTGGAGTCACCAACCCTGGAAGTGCTCATAAAATACATGGATATGGCACTTGAGTGTTCATAAAATACCTGGGTAAATACATGGGTAAATATAGGAATAAATTCATGGGTAAATACATGGATAAACATATGGATAAATATAGGGATAAATATGTAGGGATAAATATGTATGGATAAATACAGACCTTGCTTCCCTGAACACCAGGAGAGCCGGTGTTTTACCCAGATCCCAGTGCCCTGCACGGCTGCGCTGACACGAGCGCAGGCTGACCGTTCCGCCCAGCACCATCCCTCATTTTCCTCCCACGGCTCCCCAAGCATCCCCAAACCACCCCAGCGTGTCTGTGCCGGGGCCAGGGCCTGCCCAAGCCCGACCAGAGCCCTGCACCAGCTTCCACCCCCGGGTGAGCTGGGAATGCACTGAGAGCTCGGCTCCCCGGGCTCCCCAGCACCCAAACCGGTCCTCAGACACACAGAAATGCCCAACCTGCCCCTCTGGGCACAGCCAAACACCACAATTCCATCATCCCCAAGCAACTCTGGCACTTGCCTCTTCACCTCCGCCCATTTCCAGTAGCCGTGGCTAGGACCGGGCTGTCAGAAATAGCATTCCCTAGGCAGTTCATCCCAGCACAGAGGAGAAGAGGAGCCTGTCCCTGACCCACACCATGGGCAGGACAAGGGGGGCCCTAGCTGGCTTTGCCTACTCCAGCACCAAAGCTCTTGGTCCCAAAGATGGGGCGAGTTCAGTGGTTTTTCCTGTCCTGAAAGAGAGCAGAAAAGGGAAGTTAATCCCACTGTGGAATCCAAGACTCCTGCATTTCCTATTTCTGCTCTGATTGCTCACCGTGGAGTTTTAGCTACGGAAAAAAAAAGGAGAATGACACCATATCAAATAAAAAGTGCCCTTTTCCAGCATTTTTATTCCAGGCATTAAAAGGATGCTCATTTCTCTTCTAGCATCGTTTCCCTCATTTTAGGAGAACCGTTTTCATCCCAGGCCCCACTCGTCAGTTGTTCGATCCTCTGGCACTGGATTTGGACAAAAGAAGGGACGCACCTGGACTGCAGGAAATCACTGAGAGAAACCCTTCCAAAACGTGACAGAGAAAAACAACAGGAGATGCAGGAAGACACATCCCTCATTTGCACGTCTGGAACGCTTTTCTAAAGACTTCTCTGCATCTGGATGCTCTTTGCTCTTGGCTTTCTTCACAGGAATGCATTTGCTGCTAAACACGTCTCAGACCCTTACCTGATCGGGATAAGGTGGGATGGAGATGAAGACTCCCACAGGGAATAGCCAGGGAGATGCAGGGCCTGGGAACATCAAGGACGGAGAAGAGAAGGAACAGGGATTGTTTTTCTTGTTTAGAGCCAGCAGTGCTGTGAGCTTGGAGAACACACGGCACCGCAGGGATCCAGGGCAGGAGCGGGATAACTGCGGGATAAGGGGAATCTGCTCCCACTCCAGGGCTGTGCCAGTGAAGGAGGGGAATTTTTTAGTGCCTTCATTACACACAAAAACCAAACCCAGCACCACCGAGCTGGACTTTCGTGAGCTGCAAAACAAAGCGGCCCCTGGCCTTTGGGGGAACACAACCTCACCGAGTCACGGAGCCAGGGGATGACACTTGGGAATGATCCTTGCTGCTGCCTGCAGGCAAATCAGATGAGGGAGCCACAGGAGCTGCGGGGTTTCCTGCTCTTCCTGCAACGCCATCGGTCCAGACCAGGAGACCTTTCCTGGAACAGATCTTCCCTGTAAAGGGAGCTACACCAAAGCTCAAGCCCTCATTTAGAGACCCTTGGAAAAGCAAAGGTGAGAGGGGATTACCTGGAGCCCCAGGGGACCGAGGCGAAGGCAATGAAGAAGCAGACAGCAAAGTGCTTCCACTGCTTCTCACTCCAGCAAAGGGAACATCGCTGGAATTTCATGTCCGGCGTCGCTCCCAAACCCCACAGGTGAACCCACACGTACTCCAGGGCTGATCTCCTTCAAACTTCCAGCAGCACAGACTCACCGGGAGGAACTGCAATCCAAGGACACACATCAGCAACCGTCTTCCCGCTTGCCCCTCTCTCCACATTTTCCCTTTCCAGCGGGATGCAGGTGCCACCCCCCAGAGGCAGGAAAACTGCCTTGCAATCCGCTACAAAACCTGCCTGGAAAGCCCAGGATGCCCGGAGCCAGCAGCCGTTTCTCCTGGAGCTCCTGCTGACAGGCATTTGAAGCCTGCTGTGCCTCACAGCTGCTTTTCTGCCAAGGGCATTCCCATCTTTTCTTTTTTAGCCCAAAGAAAGGTTTGCAAAGCTGAGTTTTGTGAGAAGCGCTTCATATTTGGATCATTCTTAACTTGGAGTTTCCCTTGGCACCAAAATCAGGGGCTCACCTTTTGCTTGGAGCTTGGCTGAAGTCCTCAGCAATGCCAGGGAATGTGGCCATTGGAGGCTTTGGGCAGATTTGGCTCATCTGCCTTTTTAGGCCTTGTTTCTTTCTCTCAGCCTTCCCACTGGATTGTGGCCTCCGAGGAATACGTAAAATCCCATTCCATTCCTATTCTTTCGGACAATTTTTTGTACCGTCCCTGTACAAAACGAGGCCCCCTGTTCGGATGCTTTTCCCCACCGTTCCCCGGCACTTTTATCTGCCGGTGCATTCCCTGCGTTGCTTGGGCTCTTCCCAGCTCTCTGAGCTCCTTCACAAGGCAGGAGATCGATTTGGCCCAGGAACTAAACCCTCCCGAGGAATTGTCTGATGCCATCTCCGCATTTGGCACCTGATCCTTGTGCTCAAAGGATCCCTCTTTCTTCCCTTCAGCCAATTCCAAGGCTCGCTGCCCCCAGCTGCGATCAGGCCCCAGCCTGATCCCTGCAGTCTTCCCTGCCGGGATCCTGCTCAGGAATCCCTGGGCTACAAACGTAAGAATTCATTCTTCCCACCCCTGCCCAGTTCCAAAGGATTTGGTGTCTGCCTTACCCGGCTGGAGCCTGCTTCCAACTCTGTTCTTGCTGCTTCTGCTGCTTTCCAGTTCCCAGGAATTCCACCGACGGAGCGACAGCGTTTTCCAGCTCCGCCAGGATTCCCTCTGCTGCGTTTGGGTGCTGGAAGGATATCAAAACCAGGCTCTCTGGGGCTTTACTATCAGGAAATTACATCCCCGGATTTGTTCATTTCCAAATATTATCTCTTCCCAACAAAGCACTGGGCATCCAAGGAATACAGAAAGTGATGGGCTGACCACTGCTTACTCCTCTGGAATGTCAGAGCTTGGAAAAAAAGGGCACTTGAGGCTTCTCCTGGTGCTGCCCGTGAGGTGTATTTTACTTGAGAGCCCCTTCCCGTGTCTTTCCCTGTATCCACCAAAAAAGCCACCCGTTCATTCCCCAGCTGCTTGCTTCCTCCCTCTTTTCCTGTATCCAACGGAATTTTAACAGGTCAATAGTCCCCTCTGCAAGAGCACCTTTCATTCCAAACCTAAGAACAAACGAATCACTTCCCTTCCACCGTCCTTATTAGGATTCCACTGAGAGCAGTGGATGGAAAATGATCCTCTCCTGGTCCCTGCTGGATTCCCGGAGCAGGGATCCTTTCCCTCCTTCCCCCCACCACGGTGCCCTCCTCCCCCTCCCGCCCCACCCCACACCCTTTTCAGGCTTTGTTCCACAGCTTTTGCCTCCAGGCCTCAGATCCTTTCGTTCTCCACGAGCTCCCAGCAGCTCCACAGCCTTCCCTCTCCCATCCCGACCATTTCTCCGGGAATGGAGCTCCGCATTTCAATTGCCTTCTCTTTTCTCTGACAATTCCCACCAATCCAGAAGACCTAAAGCTGACACAAGGAACACTCGGTGCCCACAAATCCAAACCCAGACCCGGCCATCCCCAAACCAGCAACTCCCGGACAATTTGCGTTCATTCCAACCTAACACTGAGGACTCACCCAACCCTTCAAAATTCCCAAGAAATATCCTGTTGCCTTCACAGCTCCCAGGGGATTCTGCTTCGTGCTCACACGAAGGATTTGGGACTTCCCTGAAAAAACCCGTGCAGGGCACGCTGGAATCCCCGATCCCGTGAATCCGGGGAGCGTTAAAAGCTCGGTCCAGCCTGGGCCCCCGGAAATTTTTGCCAAGTATCCCCCAAGTCCTCGGGATAACAGAACTCTCTGGTACTGCATTTTTGGCGTTGTAAAGCCTGGAATCCCTTTATTCCTAGTGCTGGGCTCTGCATATGGCCGAGAAAATCCCGGCCTCCACACAGACCCAGGTTCCAAACTTTTGGATACATTTCAGCGAGCCGAGAAATTCACCTTCCCTACTTCTTCTTAAGGGCATCCTTCTCTTCCCTTACCCGGCGTGCTCTCTCCCACTGGGGGTGGGTTTTCCCCTTCCCATGCTAATTAGTCCCTACTTCTAGGAGGTTTAGGTACCTTTCTTCCCTGGGACGGATTTCTTAACACAGCTACCGAGGCTTTGGGAGTCTCCTTTATCTTCTACTTTCTGGATCCATAAATGCCACAATCCAGACGCCCAACTTCAACAAGACATCCTTTCTACCTAAAAACACACACTCTCAACTCTTAGATCTTTTAAAGTTTTACCCCCGCAAAATTCCCCTATTTTTCCACCACTGAATTCCTCAGTCCTGCTTCCAAGGATTTCTTGAATTACCACGGGGCTTTTCTCAAGATTTACCCCCACGACCTTCCCTACGTGCCCACTGCTCATCACCTCATTTTTCCCTCAATGTGCTCGTTCTCCACCCCAGAGAGTTTGTCAAGTGTTGCCTCCAAAATGTTCCCCATCTCTCCACTACTCAGTTCCCCATTTTGCCTCCAAAATATTCATTCTGTCCCCTCCAGATTGCATCCACTTTTACCCCCAACGTTTTACTTCCTCTACAATATTAATTAAACCTTTTCCACCCCAAAAATGTGCATTCTCTCCCTTAAACAGCACCTCAGCTTTTCCCTCAAAAATGCCCCAGAGAGAAACTCAGATTCAGACCCCAAACTCCCATTTTCCTACACAAACAGTTCTTGTGGCCCCTCTCAATTCCCCCAGGCTTTCAGCTAAAGGAAGAACTGGAAGCCTATTTCCTCATCTCCACCCTTGTTTTGCTGTCCTGGAAAACCTTGCGATCCCACACTTTCTCCAAGAGATCTGCTGGGACTACTGGAAGGTTTGCTCTCTCAGAGAGCCAGGGGGCTTTACAGCACTTGTTCCTCTGCATCTTTACCCTTTTATCAGGTTTCCCCTGGAACGGTGTTGTGGGAGAAGCTTGGAACTACCAGAAATGGATCGCGTTCACATTTTTTCCCCACCAGTTTTTATCTGGTTTCAAACTCCTGGAATTACCCTCAAATGTGCCCAGGAACACTGCTGTGAAAGGATCAATGAGAAGAACAGCCGGAAAGCAGAAAACCACCTCCAGCAGCAGCCACAATGATCCCATTTCTCTTCTTACCTGGTCCTGCCAGAGCTCCCAACAGCCATTCCCATTCCAAAACAAGAGCTATGGAAGACATTCCTGCTGTCCGTGAGGGTGAGGTGGCAGTTCTGGATGTTCTTCGCTGTGCAATCAGACAACAAACAGAGTGTAAATGATCCTGGTGGTCCCTTCCAAGCCAAACCAGCCCGTGATTCCATGCGTGGATCAGCACCTGTCCCAGCTCCATTCCAGAAACCTCCTCCCACTAACCCAGAACTTTCCTTTTTCTGCTCAACATCAGGGCTTTGCTGCCGAGTGCCCCGGGCAGGGGACGCCTCAGCCTTCCCTGGGACCGCAGCATTCCCTGGGCTGCCTCAGCATCCCCTGCGCTGCTGTTCCACGCCCATCCCGTGGTCCAGCGCCTGCGCGGGCTGCAGTGCCGGGCTCTCCCCACGAGGCGGCAGCACCGGGAGCGAGCAGCCCCGGCCGGTCCCGCTGTCTCGGGGCAGCTGCGCCTTTAACCCGCCCTGAGCCGGCGGGGCCGTGAACACAGCGGGCACAAACGCCACCGCTCCCCTTTATTTCACCCTCAGAGGCACAGGATCGCAGCATTTCCTGGGCTGCAAGGGACCCACAGGGAGCATCGAGTCCAAATCCTGGCCCTGCACCCCAAGAATCCCACCCTGTGCCCGAGAGCCTTGTCCAGACCCAAACTCTTCCCCCAAGATCCTGAAAACACAGCGGGGCTGGGAGAAGGATGACCACGGAGGATTTTTTTATACAGATCTCCTTGCACGATCGTTAAATAATATTATTAGACAGTCCATGAACGCATCCCTGTGCCGGAACACTCATCCCTGGGCCGGAATACCGATCCCCCGCGGCCCCCACCGTCCGCTCGGGGCTGTCCCCGTTCCCCGCTCACCTCCGAGCCCGGAGCACCCGCCCCGGTGCCCCCGGCCCGGCAGCGCTGCTCCCCGGGCTCCCCGCCATCGCCGGTCCTGGCGAAGAAGGGCGGAAGTCACCGGTACCGCACCGATGTGGCTATTCGACCTTCTCAAGATGGCGGCCGCGAAGGACCCCCCCCCCCCCCCCCGCTCCGTCTATTCGACTGCCTGAATGCTCCCGCCTGCCCCAGGCGCCGCTGACCCCACAGTCGGTGTCCGCGTAGCGGGAAACGCCTCAGAAAATTGCGTGCAAGCGCTGGGCTGGCGTCGGCGTCGGCGTCGCGTTCAGGCAGCCGAATAGACGCAGCTTGGGGGGGGCGGGGGGGGGGGGGGGGGGCTTCCCTGCCGCCATATTGAGAAGGTCAGAAAACAGCGCACACGACCGCCATCTTTAGTGTGGCAGTGACGACACTTCCGCCCTTCGCCGCCATCTTGGGTGCTGGCAGAAGCCACTTCCGGTCGAGCCGCCATCTTTAGTGTGGTACACTTAGGGCCCCCGCCGCCCCTCACAAGGGCTTCTGTCTAGTCGGCTGCCTGAATCCGGCCCGGACTCCGACGCCGGCCCCGCGCTTTCCGCGCGATTTTCCGCCGTGCTTCCCGGTGCGAGGACACGGCTGGCGGGGTCAGCCGCGCCGGAGGCGGGCGACGGCTCCGCGACCGGCGGCAGGCATCGGCAGGGACACCTCTCGCAGGGGGCCTACTGCGTCCGCCATCTTGAGTGTGGCGGAAGTGTAAACCACCCTCTGCAAGGTCCTGGCAGATAATAAAATAATAAAATAAAATAAATACTATAATATTCTAATAAAAACGTCACTTAACGCCGTCCCGAGAGCGCGGAACTGCGCCTTCCTTTCCGAGCCGCCTCCTTGAGAGCGACACGCGGGCGGCTCTATGCCGACCGTGCCCGCCCGGTGCCTCCCGCCCGGGTCGCGCTGCGACCGCGCCTCTGCTGCCCGGCAAAACCGGCCCCGCCGGGCCGCCCCCCGCGCTGTCATTCCCCGCGGTCACCGCCCCGCACGGCGCCCGCTCCTTTCCATAGCTGTGGCCCCGCTCGTGCACGGCCGTGTCCCTTGGCGCTGCGAACCGCCCTTCGCCCCTCCCCTCCGCTGACAGACCCGGCCCCGCTCGCTCCCGCTCCTTGCCACGCTCGGCAGCCACCGAGGCCGCCGCCCTCTCGGCTCAGCCGGCACCGGGCGGCAGCAGCGCCGGGGCGCCGTGTCGGGGGCGGCAGTGCCGCGCTCTCGCCACCAGGCGGCAGCAGCGCCGCCCAGCTCAGCCCGGGGGCAGGCACAGAGCACAGGGAAAAGCCGGCTCCGGGCGCTCTGCAGCTCCTGCAGCCCGAGCGTCTCGGCTCCTGGGGCCAGGCGCTTGCTGCTTTCCTTCCTACAGAAAAACGCCGGCTCCTTATTCTCAAAACTTGCTGATCTCTATTCCCAGCTTCTTATATTCCTGTATGCGACAGAGTAGACAGAGAGGGCTGGCTTATTTCAAAATGAATTTACATCTAAATCAGTAGCATTTGCCTATAGACGTAAAAGTGAAGAACTTAACAGGTTTTAGTATTCTGCACACAGCCCTCGCTGGAAGGAATGGTAAAAAGTTAAAAACAAATGAAATTTTTAAAGTAGAAAGTTAGAAACAAAGTTACAACGGCAGAAATTTAGAAACAAACAAAGAGGTAAAATACAAGAAACAAACAAATTTCTAAAGGGAGAAAGTTGAAAACAAACAAAGTTAGAAACAAACAAACAAAAAAAAATTAGAAACAAACAAAATTAGAAAGGTAGAAATTTAGAAACAAAGTCAGAAAGGCAAGTGTTGAGCCTTTGACAGGGTACCCCTCCTGCTCGGACCAGGGTGAAAGAGCAGAGGAGGCTGCTGTTCTGCTAAGTTCTTTATTTCACGGTCTCACAGCTGTCTTGAAGGCAGAGTTCGAATGGGGTTACATGATAAAGCCAAGCAGCAGCAGCAGGCAAAACCAGCTTCTTCTATATGCTCCATACACTCTATTTTTTCTTACAGAAGTGTGGATTCTATTTGTTCATTGACCAGTAAGATAAACACACGATTCTAGTTTTCTTTTCCTTAAACCCATCCTGGTCTAATTCTAACAGTCGTAAGCCTCACACAAGTGTCATCTGCCCTTGTTCCATAAGGAATCCCTCTACAGACAGGGAGTTGTCACCGGCCCCGTGCTCATGGGCTGCAGGGGACACCTGCACTGAGGAGGAAATGGAAATGGGAAAGAGGGAAATGCAACCTGGTGGGACGCACCTCTGGCACCACATTTCCTCTTCTTCCTGCTGTCCTGGAAAGCCCCAGGTAAATCCGGTCCCTCAGACCCTGCATCCCTGAACACCAGGAGAGCCGGTGTTTTAGCCAGATCCCAGTGCCCTGCACGGCTGCGCTGACACGAGCACAGGCTGACCGCTCCGCCCAGCACTATCCCTCATTCTCCTCCCACGGCTCCCCAAGCGGCCCCAAACCACCCCAGCGTGTCTGTGCCGGGGCCAGGGCCTGCCCCGAGCCCGACCAGAGGCTGTCACCCGGCCCTGCACCAGCTCCCACCCCTGGCAGAGCTGGGAATGCACTGAGAGCTCGGCTCCCCAGGCTCCCCAGCACCCAAACCGGTCCTCAGACACACAGAAATGCCCAACCTGCCCCTATGGGCACAGCCAAACACCACAACTCCATCATCCCCAAGCAACTCTGGCACTTGCCTCTTCACCTCCGCCCATTTCCAGTAGCCGGGGCTAGGACCGGGCTGTCAGAAATAGCATTCCCTAGGCAGTTCATCCCAGCACAGAGGAGAAGAGGAGCCTGTCCCTGACCCACACCATGGGCAGGACAAGGGGGGCCCTAGCTGGCTTTGCCTACTCCAGTACCAAAGCTCTTGGTCCCAAAGATGGGGCGAGTTCAGTGGTTTTTCCTGTCCTGAAAGAGAGCAGAAAAGGGAAGTTAATCCCACTGTGGAATCCAAGACTCCTGCATTTCCTATTTCTGCTCTGATTGCTCACCGTGGAGTTTTAGCTACGGAAAAAAAAAGGAGAATGACACCATATCAAATAAAAAGTGCCCTTTTCCAGCATTTTTATTCCAGGCATTAAAAGGATGCTCATTTCTCTTCTAGCATCGTTTCCCTCATTTTAGGAGAACCGTTTTCATCCCAGGCCCCACTCGTCAGTTGTTCGATCCTCTGGCACTGGATTTGGACAAAAGAAGGGACGCACCTGGACTGCAGGAAATCACTGAGAGAAACCCTTCCAAAACGTGACAGAGAAAAACAACAGGAGATGCAGGAAGACACATCCCTCATTTGCACGTCTGGAACGCTTTTCTAAAGACTTCTCTGCATCTGGATGCTCTTTGCTCTTGGCTTTCTTCACAGGAATGCATTTGCTGCTAAACACGTCTCAGACCCTTACCTGATCGGGATAAGGTGGGATGGAGATGAAGACTCCCACAGGGAATAGCCAGGGAGATGCAGGGCCTGGGAACATCAAGGACGGAGAAGAGAAGGAACAGGGATTGTTTTTCTTGTTTAGAGCCAGCAGTGCTGTGAGCTTGGAGAACACACGGCACCGCAGGGATCCAGGGCAGGAGCGGGATAACTGCGGGATAAGGGGAATCTGCTCCCACTCCAGGGCTGTGCCAGTGAAGGAGGGGAATTTTTTAGTGCCTTCATTACACACAAAAACCAAACCCAGCACCACCGAGCTGGACTTTCGTGAGCTGCAAAACAAAGCGGCCCCTGGCCTTTGGGGGAACACAACCTCACCGAGTCACGGAGCCAGGGGATGACACTTGGGAATGATCCTTGCTGCTGCCTGCAGGCAAATCAGATGAGGGAGCCACAGGAGCTGCGGGGTTTCCTGCTCTTCCTGCAACGCCATCGGTCCAGACCAGGAGACCTTTCCTGGAACAGATCTTCCCTGTAAAGGGAGCTACACCAAAGCTCAAGCCCTCATTTAGAGACCCTTGGAAAAGCAAAGGTGAGAGGGGATTACCTGGAGCCCCAGGGGACCGAGGCGAAGGCAATGAAGAAGCAGACAGCAAAGTGCTTCCACTGCTTCTCACTCCAGCAAAGGGAACATCGCTGGAATTTCATGTCCGGCGTCGCTCCCAAACCCCACAGGTGAACCCACACGTACTCCAGGGCTGATCTCCTTCAAACTTCCAGCAGCACAGACTCACCGGGAGGAACTGCAATCCAAGGACACACATCAGCAACCGTCTTCCCGCTTGCCCCTCTCTCCACATTTTCCCTTTCCAGCGGGATGCAGGTGCCACCCCCCAGAGGCAGGAAAACTGCCTTGCAATCCGCTACAAAACCTGCCTGGAAAGCCCAGGATGCCCGGAGCCAGCAGCCGTTTCTCCTGGAGCTCCTGCTGACAGGCATTTGAAGCCTGCTGTGCCTCACAGCTGCTTTTCTGCCAAGGGCATTCCCATCTTTTCTTTTTTAGCCCAAATAAAGGTTTGCAAAGCTGAGTTTTGTGAGAAGCGCTTCATATTTGGATCATTCTTAACTTGGAGTTTCCCTTGGCACCAAAATCAGGGGCTCACCTTTTGCTTGGAGCTTGGCTGAAGTCCTCAGCAATGCCAGGGAATGTGGCCATTGGAGGCTTTGGGCAGATTTGGCTCATCTGCCTTTTTAGGCCTTGTTTCTTTCTCTCAGCCTTCCCACTGGATTGTGGCCTCCGAGGAATACGTAAAATCCCATTCCATTCCTATTCTTTCGGACAATTTTTTGTACCGTCCCTGTACAAAACGAGGCCCCCTGTTCGGATGCTTTTCCCCACCGTTCCCCGGCACTTTTATCTGCCGGTGCATTCCCTGCGTTGCTTGGGCTCTTCCCAGCTCTCTGAGCTCCTTCACAAGGCAGGAGATCGATTTGGCCCAGGAACTAAACCCTCCCGAGGAATTGTCTGATGCCATCTCCGCATTTGGCACCTGATCCTTGTGCTCAAAGGATCCCTCTTTCTTCCCTTCAGCCAATTCCAAGGCTCGCTGCCCCCAGCTGCGATCAGGCCCCAGCCTGATCCCTGCAGTCTTCCCTGCCGGGATCCTGCTCAGGAATCCCTGGGCTACAAACGTAAGAATTCATTCTTCCCACCCCTGCCCAGTTCCAAAGGATTTGGTGTCTGCCTTACCCGGCTGGAGCCTGCTTCCAACTCTGTTCTTGCTGCTTCTGCTGCTTTCCAGTTCCCAGGAATTCCACCGACGGAGCGACAGCGTTTTCCAGCTCCGCCAGGATTCCCTCTGCTGCGTTTGGGTGCTGGAAGGATATCAAAACCAGGCTCTCTGGGGCTTTACTATCAGGAAATTACATCCCCGGATTTGTTCATTTCCAAATATTATCTCTTCCCAACAAAGCACTGGGCATCCAAGGAATACAGAAAGTGATGGGCTGACCACTGCTTACTCCTCTGGAATGTCAGAGCTTGGAAAAAAAGGGCACTTGAGGCTTCTCCTGGTGCTGCCCGTGAGGTGTATTTTACTTGAGAGCCCCTTCCCGTGTCTTTCCCTGTATCCACCAAAAAAGCCACCCGTTCATTCCCCAGCTGCTTGCTTCCTCCCTCTTTTCCTGTATCCAACGGAATTTTAACAGGTCAATAGTCCCCTCTGCAAGAGCACCTTTCATTCCAAACCTAAGAACAAACGAATCACTTCCCTTCCACCGTCCTTATTAGGATTCCACTGAGAGCAGTGGATGGAAAATGATCCTCTCCTGGTCCCTGCTGGATTCCCGGAGCAGGGATCCTTTCCCTCCTTCCCCCCACCACGGTGCCCTCCTCCCCCTCCCGCCCCACCCCACACCCTTTTCAGGCTTTGTTCCACAGCTTTTGCCTCCAGGCCTCAGATCCTTTCGTTCTCCACGAGCTCCCAGCAGCTCCACAGCCTTCCCTCTCCCATCCCGACCATTTCTCCGGGAATGGAGCTCCGCATTTCAATTGCCTTCTCTTTTCTCTGACAATTCCCACCAATCCAGAAGACCTAAAGCTGACACAAGGAACACTCGGTGCCCACAAATCCAAACCCAGACCCGGCCATCCCCAAACCAGCAACTCCCGGACAATTTGCGTTCATTCCAACCTAACACTGAGGACTCACCCAACCCTTCAAAATTCCCAAGAAATATCCTGTTGCCTTCACAGCTCCCAGGGGATTCTGCTTCGTGCTCACACGAAGGATTTGGGACTTCCCTGAAAAAACCCGTGCAGGGCACGCTGGAATCCCCGATCCCGTGAATCCGGGGAGCGTTAAAAGCTCGGTCCAGCCTGGGCCCCCGGAAATTTTTGCCAAGTATCCCCCAAGTCCTCGGGATAACAGAACTCTCTGGTACTGCATTTTTGGCGTTGTAAAGCCTGGAATCCCTTTATTCCTAGTGCTGGGCTCTGCATATGGCCGAGAAAATCCCGGCCTCCACACAGACCCAGGTTCCAAACTTTTGGATACATTTCAGCGAGCCGAGAAATTCACCTTCCCTACTTCTTCTTAAGGGCATCCTTCTCTTCCCTTACCCGGCGTGCTCTCTCCCACTGGGGGTGGGTTTTCCCCTTCCCATGCTAATTAGTCCCTACTTCTAGGAGGTTTAGGTACCTTTCTTCCCTGGGACGGATTTCTTAACACAGCTACCGAGGCTTTGGGAGTCTCCTTTATCTTCTACTTTCTGGATCCATAAATGCCACAATCCAGACGCCCAACTTCAACAAGACATCCTTTCTACCTAAAAACACACACTCTCAACTCTTAGATCTTTTAAAGTTTTACCCCCGCAAAATTCCCCTATTTTTCCACCACTGAATTCCTCAGTCCTGCTTCCAAGGATTTCTTGAATTACCACGGGGCTTTTCTCAAGATTTACCCCCACGACCTTCCCTACGTGCCCACTGCTCATCACCTCATTTTTCCCTCAATGTGGTCGTTCTCCACCCCAGAGAGTTTGTCAAGTGTTGCCTCCAAAATGTTCCCCATCTCTCCACTACTCAGTTCCCCATTTTGCCTCCAAAATATTCATTCTGTCCCCTCCAGATTGCATCCACTTTTACCCCCAACGTTTTACTTCCTCTACAATATTAATTAAACCTTTTCCACCCCAAAAATGTGCATTCTCTCCCTTAAACAGCACCTCAGCTTTTCCCTCAAAAATGCCCCAGAGAGAAACTCAGATTCAGACCCCAAACTCCCATTTTCCTACACAAACAGTTCTTGTGGCCCCTCTCAATTCCCCCAGGCTTTCAGCTAAAGGAAGAACTGGAAGCCTATTTCCTCATCTCCACCCTTGTTTTGCTGTCCTGGAAAACCTTGCGATCCCACACTTTCTCCAAGAGATCTGCTGGGAGTACTGGAAGGTTTGCTCTCTCAGAGAGCCAGGGGGCTTTACAGCACTTGTTCCTCTGCATCTTCACCCTTTTATCAGGTTTCCCCTGGAACGGTGTTGTGGGAGAAGCTTGGAACTACCAGAAATGGATCGCGTTCACATTTTTTCCCCACCAGTTTTTATCTGGTTTCAAACTCCTGGAATTACCCTCAAATGTGCCCAGGAACACTGCTGTGAAAGGATCAATGAGAAGAACAGCCGGAAAGCAGAAAACCACCTCCAGCAGCAGCCACAATGATCCCATTTCTCTTCTTACCTGGTCCTGCCAGAGCTCCCAACAGCCATTCCCATTCCAAAACAAGAGCTATGGAAGACATTCCTGCTGTCCGTGAGGGTGAGGTGGCAGTTCTGGATGTTCTTCGCTGTGCAATCAGACAACAAACAGAGTGTAAATGATCCTGGTGGTCCCTTCCAAGCCAAACCAGCCCGTGATTCCATGCGTGGATCAGCACCTGTCCCAGCTCCATTCCAGAAACCTCCTCCCACTAACCCAGAACTTTCCTTTTTCTGCTCAACATCAGGGCTTTGCTGCCGAGTGCCCCGGGCAGGGGACGCCTCAGCCTTCCCTGGGACCGCAGCATTCCCTGGGCTGCCTCAGCATCCCCTGCGCTGCTGTTCCACGCCCATCCCGTGGTCCAGCGCCTGCGCGGGCTGCAGTGCCGGGCTCTCCCCACGAGGCGGCAGCACCGGGAGCGAGCAGCCCCGGCCGGTCCCGCTGTCTCGGGGCAGCTGCGCCTTTAACCCGCCCTGAGCCGGCGGGGCCGTGAACACAGCGGGCACAAACGCCACCGCTCCCCTTTATTTCACCCTCAGAGGCACAGGATCGCAGCATTTCCTGGGCTGCAAGGGACCCACAGGGAGCATCGAGTCCAAATCCTGGCCCTGCACCCCAAGAATCCCACCCTGTGCCCGAGAGCCTTGTCCAGACCCAAACTCTTCCCCCAAGATCCTGAAAACACAGCGGGGCTGGGAGAAGGATGACCACGGAGGATTTTTTTATACAGATCTCCTTGCACGATCGTTAAATAATATTATTAGACAGTCCATGAACGCATCCCTGTGCCGGAACACTCATCCCTGGGCCGGAATACCGATCCCCCGCGGCCCCCACCGTCCGCTCGGGGCTGTCCCCGTTCCCCGCTCACCTCCGAGCCCGGAGCACCCGCCCCGGTGCCCCCGGCCCGGCAGCGCTGCTCCCCGGGCTCCCCGCCATCGCCGGTCCTGGCGAAGAAGGGCGGAAGTCACCGGTACCGCACCGATGTGGCTATTCGACCTTCTCAAGATGGCGGCCGCGAAGGACCCCCCCCCCCCCCCCCCCCCCGCTCCGTCTATTCGACTGCCTGAATGCTCCCGCCTGCCCCAGGCGCCGCTGACCCCACAGTCGGTGTCCGCGTAGCGGGAAACGCCTCAGAAAATTGCGTGCAAGCGCTGGGCTGGCGTCGGCGTCGGCGTCGCGTTCAGGCAGCCGAATAGACGCAGCTTGGGGGGGGCGGGGGGGGGGGGGGGGCCTTCCCTGCCGCCATATTGAGAAGGTCAGAAAACAGCGCACACGACCGCCATCTTTAGTGTGGCAGTGACGACACTTCCGCCCTTCGCCGCCATCTTGGGTGCTGGCAGAAGCCACTTCCGGTCGAGCCGCCATCTTTAGTGTGGTACACTTAGGGCCCCCGCCGCCCCTCACAAGGGCTTCTGTCTAGTCGGCTGCCTGAATCCGGCCCGGACTCCGACGCCGGCCCCGCGCTTTCCGCGCGATTTTCCGCCGTGCTTCCCGGTGCGAGGACACGGCTGGCGGGGTCAGCCGCGCCGGAGGCGGGCGACGGCTCCGCGACCGGCGGCAGGCATCGGCAGGGACACCTCTCGCAGGGGGCCTACTGCGTCCGCCATCTTGAGTGTGGCGGAAGTGTAAACCACCCTCTGCAAGGTCCTGGCAGATAATAAAATAATAAAATAAAATAAATACTATAATATTCTAATAAAAACGTCACTTAACGCCGTCCCGAGAGCGCGGAACTGCGCCTTCCTTTCCGAGCCGCCTCCTTGAGAGCGACACGCGGGCGGCTCTATGCCGACCGTGCCCGCCCGGTGCCTCCCGCCCGGGTCGCGCTGCGACCGCGCCTCTGCTGCCCGGCAAAACCGGCCCCGCCGGGCCGCCCCCCGCGCTGTCATTCCCCGCGGTCACCGCCCCGCACGGCGCCCGCTCCTTTCCATAGCTGTGGCCCCGCTCGTGCACGGCCGTGTCCCTTGGCGCTGCGAACCGCCCTTCGCCCCTCCCCTCCGCTGACAGACCCGGCCCCGCTCGCTCCCGCTCCTTGCCACGCTCGGCAGCCACCGAGGCCGCCGCCCTCTCGGCTCAGCCGGCACCGGGCGGCAGCAGCGCCGGGGCGCCGTGTCGGGGGCGGCAGTGCCGCGCTCTCGCCACCAGGCGGCAGCAGCGCCGCCCAGCTCAGCCCGGGGGCAGGCACAGAGCACAGGGAAAAGCCGGCTCCGGGCGCTCTGCAGCTCCTGCAGCCCGAGCGTCTCGGCTCCTGGGGCCAGGCGCTTGCTGCTTTCCTTCCTACAGAAAAACGCCGGCTCCTTATTCTCAAAACTTGCTGATCTCTATTCCCAGCTTCTTATATTCCTGTATGCGACAGAGTAGACAGAGAGGGCTGGCTTATTTCAAAATGAATTTACATCTAAATCAGTAGCATTTGCCTATAGACGTAAAAGTGAAGAACTTAACAGGTTTTAGTATTCTGCACACAGCCCTCGCTGGAAGGAATGGTAAAAAGTTAAAAACAAATGAAATTTTTAAAGTAGAAAGTTAGAAACAAAGTTACAACGGCAGAAATTTAGAAACAAACAAAGAGGTAAAATACAAGAAACAAACAAATTTCTAAAGGGAGAAAGTTGAAAACAAACAAAGTTAGAAACAAACAAACAAAAAAAAATTAGAAACAAACAAAATTAGAAAGGTAGAAATTTAGAAACAAAGTCAGAAAGGCAAGTGTTGAGCCTTTGACAGGGTACCCCTCCTGCTCGGACCAGGGTGAAAGAGCAGAGGAGGCTGCTGTTCTGCTAAGTTCTTTATTTCACGGTCTCACAGCTGTCTTGAAGGCAGAGTTCGAATGGGGTTACATGATAAAGCCAAGCAGCAGCAGCAGCAGGCAAAACCAGCTTCTTCTATATGCTCCATACACTCTATTTTTTCTTACAGAAGTGTGGATTCTATTTGTTCATTGACCAGTAAGATTAACACACGATTCTAGTTTTCTTTTCCTTAAACCCATCCTGGTCTAATTCTAACAGTCGTAAGCCTCACACAAGTGTCATCTGCCCTTGTTCCATAAGGAATCCCTCTACAGACAGGGAGTTGTCACCGGCCCCGTGCTCATGGGCTGCAGGGGACACCTGCACTGAGGAGGAAATGGAAATGGGAAAGAGGGAAATGCAACCTGGTGGGACGCACCTCTGGCACCACATTTCCTCTTCTTCCTGCTGTCCTGGAAAGCCCCAGGTAAATCCGGTCCCTCAGACCCTGCATCCCTGAACACCAGGAGAGCCGGTGTTTTACCCAGATCCCAGTGCCCTGCACGGCTGCGCTGACACGAGCACAGGCTGACCGCTCCGCCCAGCACCATCCCTCATTCTCCTCCCACGGCTCCCCAAGCGGCCCCAAACCACCCCAGCGTGTCTGTGCCGGGGCCAGGGCCTGCCCCGAGCCCGACCAGAGGCTGTCACCCGGCCCTGCACCAGCTCCCACCCCTGGCAGAGCTGGGAATGCACTGAGAGCTCGGCTCCCCAGGCTCCCCAGCACCCAAACCGGTCCTCAGACACACAGAAATGCCCAACCTGCCCCTATGGGCACAGCCAAACACCACAACTCCATCATCCCCAAGCAACTCTGGCACTTGCCTCTTCACCTCCGCCCATTTCCAGTAGCCGGGGCTAGGACCGGGCTGTCAGAAATAGCATTCCCTAGGCAGTTCATCCCAGCACAGAGGAGAAGAGGAGCCTGTCCCTGACCCACACCATGGGCAGGACAAGGGGGGCCCTAGCTGGCTTTGCCTACTCCAGCACCAAAGCTCTTGGTCCCAAAGATGGGGCGAGTTCAGTGGTTTTTCCTGTCCTGAAAGAGAGCAGAAAAGGGAAGTTAATCCCACTGTGGAATCCAAGACTCCTGCATTTCCTATTTCTGCTCTGATTGCTCACCGTGGAGTTTTAGCTACGGAAAAAAAAAGGAGAATGACACCATATCAAATAAAAAGTGCCCTTTTCCAGCATTTTTATTCCAGGCATTAAAAGGATGCTCATTTCTCTTCTAGCATCGTTTCCCTCATTTTAGGAGAACCGTTTTCATCCCAGGCCCCACTCGTCAGTTGTTCGATCCTCTGGCACTGGATTTGGACAAAAGAAGGGACGCACCTGGACTGCAGGAAATCACTGAGAGAAACCCTTCCAAAACGTGACAGAGAAAAACAACAGGAGATGCAGGAAGACACATCCCTCATTTGCACGTCTGGAACGCTTTTCTAAAGACTTCTCTGCATCTGGATGCTCTTTGCTCTTGGCTTTCTTCACAGGAATGCATTTGCTGCTAAACACGTCTCAGACCCTTACCTGATCGGGATAAGGTGGGATGGAGATGAAGACTCCCACAGGGAATAGCCAGGGAGATGCAGGGCCTGGGAACATCAAGGACGGAGAAGAGAAGGAACAGGGATTGTTTTTCTTGTTTAGAGCCAGCAGTGCTGTGAGCTTGGAGAACACACGGCACCGCAGGGATCCAGGGCAGGAGCGGGATAACTGCGGGATAAGGGGAATCTGCTCCCACTCCAGGGCTGTGCCAGTGAAGGAGGGGAATTTTTTAGTGCCTTCATTACACACAAAAACCAAACCCAGCACCACCGAGCTGGACTTTCGTGAGCTGCAAAACAAAGCGGCCCCTGGCCTTTGGGGGAACACAACCTCACCGAGTCACGGAGCCAGGGGATGACACTTGGGAATGATCCTTGCTGCTGCCTGCAGGCAAATCAGATGAGGGAGCCACAGGAGCTGCGGGGTTTCCTGCTCTTCCTGCAACGCCATCGGTCCAGACCAGGAGACCTTTCCTGGAACAGATCTTCCCTGTAAAGGGAGCTACACCAAAGCTCAAGCCCTCATTTAGAGACCCTTGGAAAAGCAAAGGTGAGAGGGGATTACCTGGAGCCCCAGGGGACCGAGGCGAAGGCAATGAAGAAGCAGACAGCAAAGTGCTTCCACTGCTTCTCACTCCAGCAAAGGGAACATCGCTGGAATTTCATGTCCGGCGTCGCTCCCAAACCCCACAGGTGAACCCACACGTACTCCAGGGCTGATCTCCTTCAAACTTCCAGCAGCACAGACTCACCGGGAGGAACTGCAATCCAAGGACACACATCAGCAACCGTCTTCCCGCTTGCCCCTCTCTCCACATTTTCCCTTTCCAGCGGGATGCAGGTGCCACCCCCCAGAGGCAGGAAAACTGCCTTGCAATCCGCTACAAAACCTGCCTGGAAAGCCCAGGATGCCCGGAGCCAGCAGCCGTTTCTCCTGGAGCTCCTGCTGACAGGCATTTGAAGCCTGCTGTGCCTCACAGCTGCTTTTCTGCCAAGGGCATTCCCATCTTTTCTTTTTTAGCCCAAAGAAAGGTTTGCAAAGCTGAGTTTTGTGAGAAGCGCTTCATATTTGGATCATTCTTAACTTGGAGTTTCCCTTGGCACCAAAATCAGGGGCTCACCTTTTGCTTGGAGCTTGGCTGAAGTCCTCAGCAATGCCAGGGAATGTGGCCATTGGAGGCTTTGGGCAGATTTGGCTCATCTGCCTTTTTAGGCCTTGTTTCTTTCTCTCAGCCTTCCCACTGGATTGTGGCCTCCGAGGAATACGTAAAATCCCATTCCATTCCTATTCTTTCGGACAATTTTTTGTACCGTCCCTGTACAAAACGAGGCCCCCTGTTCGGATGCTTTTCCCCACCGTTCCCCGGCACTTTCATCTGCCGGTGCATTCCCTGCGTTGCTTGGGCTCTTCCCAGCTCTCTGAGCTCCTTCACAAGGCAGGAGATCGATTTGGCCCAGGAACTAAACCCTCCCGAGGAATTGTCTGATGCCATCTCCGCATTTGGCACCTGATCCTTGTGCTCAAAGGATCCCTCTTTCTTCCCTTCAGCCAATTCCAAGGCTCGCTGCCCCCAGCTGCGATCAGGCCCCAGCCTGATCCCTGCAGTCTTCCCTGCCGGGATCCTGCTCAGGAATCCCTGGGCTACAAACGTAAGAATTCATTCTTCCCACCCCTGCCCAGTTCCAAAGGATTTGGTGTCTGCCTTACCCGGCTGGAGCCTGCTTCCAACTCTGTTCTTGCTGCTTCTGCTGCTTTCCAGTTCCCAGGAATTCCACCGACGGAGCGACAGCGTTTTCCAGCTCCGCCAGGATTCCCTCTGCTGCGTTTGGGTGCTGGAAGGATATCAAAACCAGGCTCTCTGGGGCTTTACTATCAGGAAATTACATCCCCGGATTTGTTCATTTCCAAATATTATCTCTTCCCAACAAAGCACTGGGCATCCAAGGAATACAGAAAGTGATGGGCTGACCACTGCTTACTCCTCTGGAATGTCAGAGCTTGGAAAAAAAGGGCACTTGAGGCTTCTCCTGGTGCTGCCCGTGAGGTGTATTTTACTTGAGAGCCCCTTCCCGTGTCTTTCCCTGTATCCACCAAAAAAGCCACCCGTTCATTCCCCAGCTGCTTGCTTCCTCCCTCTTTTCCTGTATCCAACGGAATTTTAACAGGTCAATAGTCCCCTCTGCAAGAGCACCTTTCATTCCAAACCTAAGAACAAACGAATCACTTCCCTTCCACCGTCCTTATTAGGATTCCACTGAGAGCAGTGGATGGAAAATGATCCTCTCCTGGTCCCTGCTGGATTCCCGGAGCAGGGATCCTTTCCCTCCTTCCCCCCACCACGGTGCCCTCCTCCCCCTCCCGCCCCACCCCACACCCTTTTCAGGCTTTGTTCCACAGCTTTTGCCTCCAGGCCTCAGATCCTTTCGTTCTCCACGAGCTCCCAGCAGCTCCACAGCCTTCCCTCTCCCATCCCGACCATTTCTCCGGGAATGGAGCTCCGCATTTCAATTGCCTTCTCTTTTCTCTGACAATTCCCACCAATCCAGAAGACCTAAAGCTGACACAAGGAACACTCGGTGCCCACAAATCCAAACCCAGACCCGGCCATCCCCAAACCAGCAACTCCCGGACAATTTGCGTTCATTCCAACCTAACACTGAGGACTCACCCAACCCTTCAAAATTCCCAAGAAATATCCTGTTGCCTTCACAGCTCCCAGGGGATTCTGCTTCGTGCTCACACGAAGGATTTGGGACTTCCCTGAAAAAACCCGTGCAGGGCACGCTGGAATCCCCGATCCCGTGAATCCGGGGAGCGTTAAAAGCTCGGTCCAGCCTGGGCCCCCGGAAATTTTTGCCAAGTATCCCCCAAGTCCTCGGGATAACAGAACTCTCTGGTACTGCATTTTTGGCGTTGTAAAGCCTGGAATCCCTTTATTCCTAGTGCTGGGCTCTGCATATGGCCGAGAAAATCCCGGCCTCCACACAGACCCAGGTTCCAAACTTTTGGATACATTTCAGCGAGCCGAGAAATTCACCTTCCCTACTTCTTCTTAAGGGCATCCTTCTCTTCCCTTACCCGGCGTGCTCTCTCCCACTGGGGGTGGGTTTTCCCCTTCCCATGCTAATTAGTCCCTACTTCTAGGAGGTTTAGGTACCTTTCTTCCCTGGGACGGATTTCTTAACACAGCTACCGAGGCTTTGGGAGTCTCCTTTATCTTCTACTTTCTGGATCCATAAATGCCACAATCCAGACGCCCAACTTCAACAAGACATCCTTTCTACCTAAAAACACACACTCTCAACTCTTAGATCTTTTAAAGTTTTACCCCCGCAAAATTCCCCTATTTTTCCACCACTGAATTCCTCAGTCCTGCTTCCAAGGATTTCTTGAATTACCACGGGGCTTTTCTCAAGATTTACCCCCACGACCTTCCCTACGTGCCCACTGCTCATCACCTCATTTTTCCCTCAATGTGCTCGTTCTCCACCCCAGAGAGTTTGTCAAGTGTTGCCTCCAAAATGTTCCCCATCTCTCCACTACTCAGTTCCCCATTTTGCCTCCAAAATATTCATTCTGTCCCCTCCAGATTGCATCCACTTTTACCCCCAACGTTTTACTTCCTCTACAATATTAATTAAACCTTTTCCACCCCAAAAATGTGCATTCTCTCCCTTAAACAGCACCTCAGCTTTTCCCTCAAAAATGCCCCAGAGAGAAACTCAGATTCAGACCCCAAACTCCCATTTTCCTACACAAACAGTTCTTGTGGCCCCTCTCAATTCCCCCAGGCTTTCAGCTAAAGGAAGAACTGGAAGCCTATTTCCTCATCTCCACCCTTGTTTTGCTGTCCTGGAAAACCTTGCGATCCCACACTTTCTCCAAGAGATCTGCTGGGACTACTGGAAGGTTTGCTCTCTCAGAGAGCCAGGGGGCTTTACAGCACTTGTTCCTCTGCATCTTTACCCTTTTATCAGGTTTCCCCTGGAACGGTGTTGTGGGAGAAGCTTGGAACTACCAGAAATGGATCGCGTTCACATTTTTTCCCCACCAGTTTTTATCTGGTTTCAAACTCCTGGAATTACCCTCAAATGTGCCCAGGAACACTGCTGTGAAAGGATCAATGAGAAGAACAGCCGGAAAGCAGAAAACCACCTCCAGCAGCAGCCACAATGATCCCATTTCTCTTCTTACCTGGTCCTGCCAGAGCTCCCAACAGCCATTCCCATTCCAAAACAAGAGCTATGGAAGACATTCCTGCTGTCCGTGAGGGTGAGGTGGCAGTTCTGGATGTTCTTCGCTGTGCAATCAGACAACAAACAGAGTGTAAATGATCCTGGTGGTCCCTTCCAAGCCAAACCAGCCCGTGATTCCATGCGTGGATCAGCACCTGTCCCAGCTCCATTCCAGAAACCTCCTCCCACTAACCCAGAACTTTCCTTTTTCTGCTCAACATCAGGGCTTTGCTGCCGAGTGCCCCGGGCAGGGGACGCCTCAGCCTTCCCTGGGACCGCAGCATTCCCTGGGCTGCCTCAGCATCCCCTGCGCTGCTGTTCCACGCCCATCCCGTGGTCCAGCGCCTGCGCGGGCTGCAGTGCCGGGCTCTCCCCACGAGGCGGCAGCACCGGGAGCGAGCAGCCCCGGCCGGTCCCGCTGTCTCGGGGCAGCTGCGCCTTTAACCCGCCCTGAGCCGGCGGGGCCGTGAACACAGCGGGCACAAACGCCACCGCTCCCCTTTATTTCACCCTCAGAGGCACAGGATCGCAGCATTTCCTGGGCTGCAAGGGACCCACAGGGAGCATCGAGTCCAAATCCTGGCCCTGCACCCCAAGAATCCCACCCTGTGCCCGAGAGCCTTGTCCAGACCCAAACTCTTCCCCCAAGATCCTGAAAACACAGCGGGGCTGGGAGAAGGATGACCACGGAGGATTTTTTTATACAGATCTCCTTGCACGATCGTTAAATAATATTATTAGACAGTCCATGAACGCATCCCTGTGCCGGAACACTCATCCCTGGGCCGGAATACCGATCCCCCGCGGCCCCCACCGTCCGCTCGGGGCTGTCCCCGTTCCCCGCTCACCTCCGAGCCCGGAGCACCCGCCCCGGTGCCCCCGGCCCGGCAGCGCTGCTCCCCGGGCTCCCCGCCATCGCCGGTCCTGGCGAAGAAGGGCGGAAGTCACCGGTACCGCACCGATGTGGCTATTCGACCTTCTCAAGATGGCGGCCGCGAAGGACCCCCCCCCCCCCCCCCGCTCCGTCTATTCGACTGCCTGAATGCTCCCGCCTGCCCCAGGCGCCGCTGACCCCACAGTCGGTGTCCGCGTAGCGGGAAACGCCTCAGAAAATTGCGTGCAAGCGCTGGGCTGGCGTCGGCGTCGGCGTCGCGTTCAGGCAGCCGAATAGACGCAGCTTGGGGGGGGCGGGGGGGGGGGGGGGGGGCCTTCCCTGCCGCCATATTGAGAAGGTCAGAAAACAGCGCACACGACCGCCATCTTTAGTGTGGCAGTGACGACACTTCCGCCCTTCGCCGCCATCTTGGGTGCTGGCAGAAGCCACTTCCGGTCGAGCCGCCATCTTTAGTGTGGTACACTTAGGGCCCCCGCCGCCCCTCACAAGGGCTTCTGTCTAGTCGGCTGCCTGAATCCGGCCCGGACTCCGACGCCGGCCCCGCGCTTTCCGCGCGATTTTCCGCCGTGCTTCCCGGTGCGAGGACACGGCTGGCGGGGTCAGCCGCGCCGGAGGCGGGCGACGGCTCCGCGACCGGCGGCAGGCATCGGCAGGGACACCTCTCGCAGGGGGCCTACTGCGTCCGCCATCTTGAGTGTGGCGGAAGTGTAAACCACCCTCTGCAAGGTCCTGGCAGATAATAAAATAATAAAATAAAATAAATACTATAATATTCTAATAAAAACGTCACTTAACGCCGTCCCGAGAGCGCGGAACTGCGCCTTCCTTTCCGAGCCGCCTCCTTGAGAGCGACACGCGGGCGGCTCTATGCCGACCGTGCCCGCCCGGTGCCTCCCGCCCGGGTCGCGCTGCGACCGCGCCTCTGCTGCCCGGCAAAACCGGCCCCGCCGGGCCGCCCCCCGCGCTGTCATTCCCCGCGGTCACCGCCCCGCACGGCGCCCGCTCCTTTCCATAGCTGTGGCCCCGCTCGTGCACGGCCGTGTCCCTTGGCGCTGCGAACCGCCCTTCGCCCCTCCCCTCCGCTGACAGACCCGGCCCCGCTCGCTCCCGCTCCTTGCCACGCTCGGCAGCCACCGAGGCCGCCGCCCTCTCGGCTCAGCCGGCACCGGGCGGCAGCAGCGCCGGGGCGCCGTGTCGGGGGCGGCAGTGCCGCGCTCTCGCCACCAGGCGGCAGCAGCGCCGCCCAGCTCAGCCCGGGGGCAGGCACAGAGCACAGGGAAAAGCCGGCTCCGGGCGCTCTGCAGCTCCTGCAGCCCGAGCGTCTCGGCTCCTGGGGCCAGGCGCTTGCTGCTTTCCTTCCTACAGAAAAACGCCGGCTCCTTATTCTCAAAACTTGCTGATCTCTATTCCCAGCTTCTTATATTCCTGTATGCGACAGAGTAGACAGAGAGGGCTGGCTTATTTCAAAATGAATTTACATCTAAATCAGTAGCATTTGCCTATAGACGTAAAAGTGAAGAACTTAACAGGTTTTAGTATTCTGCACACAGCCCTCGCTGGAAGGAATGGTAAAAAGTTAAAAACAAATGAAATTTTTAAAGTAGAAAGTTAGAAACAAAGTTACAACGGCAGAAATTTAGAAACAAACAAAGAGGTAAAATACAAGAAACAAACAAATTTCTAAAGGGAGAAAGTTGAAAACAAACAAAGTTAGAAACAAACAAACAAAAAAAAATTAGAAACAAACAAAATTAGAAAGGTAGAAATTTAGAAACAAAGTCAGAAAGGCAAGTGTTGAGCCTTTGACAGGGTACCCCTCCTGCTCGGACCAGGGTGAAAGAGCAGAGGAGGCTGCTGTTCTGCTAAGTTCTTTATTTCACGGTCTCACAGCTGTCTTGAAGGCAGAGTTCGAATGGGGTTACATGATAAAGCCAAGCAGCAGCAGCAGGCAAAACCAGCTTCTTCTATATGCTCCATACACTCTATTTTTTCTTACAGAAGTGTGGATTCTATTTGTTCATTGACCAGTAAGATAAACACACGATTCTAGTTTTCTTTTCCTTAAACCCATCCTGGTCTAATTCTAACAGTCGTAAGCCTCACACAAGTGTCATCTGCCCTTGTTCCATAAGGAATCCCTCTACAGACAGGGAGTTGTCACCGGCCCCGTGCTCATGGGCTGCAGGGGACACCTGCACTGAGGAGGAAATGGAAATGGGAAAGAGGGAAATGCAACCTGGTGGGACGCACCTCTGGCACCACATTTCCTCTTCTTCCTGCTGTCCTGGAAAGCCCCAGGTAAATCCGGTCCCTCAGACCCTGCATCCCTGAACACCAGGAGAGCCGGTGTTTTAGCCAGATCCCAGTGCCCTGCACGGCTGCGCTGACACGAGCACAGGCTGACCGTTCCGCCCAGCACCATCCCTCATTTTCCTCCCACGGCTCCCCAAGCATCCCCAAACCACCCCAGCGTGTCTGTGCCGGGGCCAGGGCCTGCCCAAGCCCGACCAGAGCCCTGCACCAGCTTCCACCCCCGGGTGAGCTGGGAATGCACTGAGAGCTCGGCTCCCCGGGCTCCCCAGCACCCAAACCGGTCCTCAGACACACAGAAATGCCCAACCTGCCCCTCTGGGCACAGCCAAACACCACAATTCCATCATCCCCAAGCAACTCTGGCACTTGCCTCTTCACCTCCGCCCATTTCCAGTAGCCGTGGCTAGGACCGGGCTGTCAGAAATAGCATTCCCTAGGCAGTTCATCCCAGCACAGAGGAGAAGAGGAGCCTGTCCCTGACCCACACCATGGGCAGGACAAGGGGGGCCCTAGCTGGCTTTGCCTACTCCAGCACCAAAGCTCTTGGTCCCAAAGATGGGGCGAGTTCAGTGGTTTTTCCTGTCCTGAAAGAGAGCAGAAAAGGGAAGTTAATCCCACTGTGGAATCCAAGACTCCTGCATTTCCTATTTCTGCTCTGATTGCTCACCGTGGAGTTTTAGCTACGGAAAAAAAAAGGAGAATGACACCATATCAAATAAAAAGTGCCCTTTTCCAGCATTTTTATTCCAGGCATTAAAAGGATGCTCATTTCTCTTCTAGCATCGTTTCCCTCATTTTAGGAGAACCGTTTTCATCCCAGGCCCCACTCGTCAGTTGTTCGATCCTCTGGCACTGGATTTGGACAAAAGAAGGGACGCACCTGGACTGCAGGAAATCACTGAGAGAAACCCTTCCAAAACGTGACAGAGAAAAACAACAGGAGATGCAGGAAGACACATCCCTCATTTGCACGTCTGGAACGCTTTTCTAAAGACTTCTCTGCATCTGGATGCTCTTTGCTCTTGGCTTTCTTCACAGGAATGCATTTGCTGCTAAACACGTCTCAGACCCTTACCTGATCGGGATAAGGTGGGATGGAGATGAAGACTCCCACAGGGAATAGCCAGGGAGATGCAGGGCCTGGGAACATCAAGGACGGAGAAGAGAAGGAACAGGGATTGTTTTTCTTGTTTAGAGCCAGCAGTGCTGTGAGCTTGGAGAACACACGGCACCGCAGGGATCCAGGGCAGGAGCGGGATAACTGCGGGATAAGGGGAATCTGCTCCCACTCCAGGGCTGTGCCAGTGAAGGAGGGGAATTTTTTAGTGCCTTCATTACACACAAAAACCAAACCCAGCACCACCGAGCTGGACTTTCGTGAGCTGCAAAACAAAGCGGCCCCTGGCCTTTGGGGGAACACAACCTCACCGAGTCACGGAGCCAGGGGATGACACTTGGGAATGATCCTTGCTGCTGCCTGCAGGCAAATCAGATGAGGGAGCCACAGGAGCTGCGGGGTTTCCTGCTCTTCCTGCAACGCCATCGGTCCAGACCAGGAGACCTTTCCTGGAACAGATCTTCCCTGTAAAGGGAGCTACACCAAAGCTCAAGCCCTCATTTAGAGACCCTTGGAAAAGCAAAGGTGAGAGGGGATTACCTGGAGCCCCAGGGGACCGAGGCGAAGGCAATGAAGAAGCAGACAGCAAAGTGCTTCCACTGCTTCTCACTCCAGCAAAGGGAACATCGCTGGAATTTCATGTCCGGCGTCGCTCCCAAACCCCACAGGTGAACCCACACGTACTCCAGGGCTGATCTCCTTCAAACTTCCAGCAGCACAGACTCACCGGGAGGAACTGCAATCCAAGGACACACATCAGCAACCGTCTTCCCGCTTGCCCCTCTCTCCACATTTTCCCTTTCCAGCGGGATGCAGGTGCCACCCCCCAGAGGCAGGAAAACTGCCTTGCAATCCGCTACAAAACCTGCCTGGAAAGCCCAGGATGCCCGGAGCCAGCAGCCGTTTCTCCTGGAGCTCCTGCTGACAGGCATTTGAAGCCTGCTGTGCCTCACAGCTGCTTTTCTGCCAAGGGCATTCCCATCTTTTCTTTTTTAGCCCAAAGAAAGGTTTGCAAAGCTGAGTTTTGTGAGAAGCGCTTCATATTTGGATCATTCTTAACTTGGAGTTTCCCTTGGCACCAAAATCAGGGGCTCACCTTTTGCTTGGAGCTTGGCTGAAGTCCTCAGCAATGCCAGGGAATGTGGCCATTGGAGGCTTTGGGCAGATTTGGCTCATCTGCCTTTTTAGGCCTTGTTTCTTTCTCTCAGCCTTCCCACTGGATTGTGGCCTCCGAGGAATACGTAAAATCCCATTCCATTCCTATTCTTTCGGACAATTTTTTGTACCGTCCCTGTACAAAACGAGGCCCCCTGTTCGGATGCTTTTCCCCACCGTTCCCCGGCACTTTCATCTGCCGGTGCATTCCCTGCGTTGCTTGGGCTCTTCCCAGCTCTCTGAGCTCCTTCACAAGGCAGGAGATCGATTTGGCCCAGGAACTAAACCCTCCCGAGGAATTGTCTGATGCCATCTCCGCATTTGGCACCTGATCCTTGTGCTCAAAGGATCCCTCTTTCTTCCCTTCAGCCAATTCCAAGGCTCGCTGCCCCCAGCTGCGATCAGGCCCCAGCCTGATCCCTGCAGTCTTCCCTGCCGGGATCCTGCTCAGGAATCCCTGGGCTACAAACGTAAGAATTCATTCTTCCCACCCCTGCCCAGTTCCAAAGGATTTGGTGTCTGCCTTACCCGGCTGGAGCCTGCTTCCAACTCTGTTCTTGCTGCTTCTGCTGCTTTCCAGTTCCCAGGAATTCCACCGACGGAGCGACAGCGTTTTCCAGCTCCGCCAGGATTCCCTCTGCTGCGTTTGGGTGCTGGAAGGATATCAAAACCAGGCTCTCTGGGGCTTTACTATCAGGAAATTACATCCCCGGATTTGTTCATTTCCAAATATTATCTCTTCCCAACAAAGCACTGGGCATCCAAGGAATACAGAAAGTGATGGGCTGACCACTGCTTACTCCTCTGGAATGTCAGAGCTTGGAAAAAAAGGGCACTTGAGGCTTCTCCTGGTGCTGCCCGTGAGGTGTATTTTACTTGAGAGCCCCTTCCCGTGTCTTTCCCTGTATCCACCAAAAAAGCCACCCGTTCATTCCCCAGCTGCTTGCTTCCTCCCTCTTTTCCTGTATCCAACGGAATTTTAACAGGTCAATAGTCCCCTCTGCAAGAGCACCTTTCATTCCAAACCTAAGAACAAACGAATCACTTCCCTTCCACCGTCCTTATTAGGATTCCACTGAGAGCAGTGGATGGAAAATGATCCTCTCCTGGTCCCTGCTGGATTCCCGGAGCAGGGATCCTTTCCCTCCTTCCCCCCACCACGGTGCCCTCCTCCCCCTCCCGCCCCACCCCACACCCTTTTCAGGCTTTGTTCCACAGCTTTTGCCTCCAGGCCTCAGATCCTTTCGTTCTCCACGAGCTCCCAGCAGCTCCACAGCCTTCCCTCTCCCATCCCGACCATTTCTCCGGGAATGGAGCTCCGCATTTCAATTGCCTTCTCTTTTCTCTGACAATTCCCACCAATCCAGAAGACCTAAAGCTGACACAAGGAACACTCGGTGCCCACAAATCCAAACCCAGACCCGGCCATCCCCAAACCAGCAACTCCCGGACAATTTGCGTTCATTCCAACCTAACACTGAGGACTCACCCAACCCTTCAAAATTCCCAAGAAATATCCTGTTGCCTTCACAGCTCCCAGGGGATTCTGCTTCGTGCTCACACGAAGGATTTGGGACTTCCCTGAAAAAACCCGTGCAGGGCACGCTGGAATCCCCGATCCCGTGAATCCGGGGAGCGTTAAAAGCTCGGTCCAGCCTGGGCCCCCGGAAATTTTTGCCAAGTATCCCCCAAGTCCTCGGGATAACAGAACTCTCTGGTACTGCATTTTTGGCGTTGTAAAGCCTGGAATCCCTTTATTCCTAGTGCTGGGCTCTGCATATGGCCGAGAAAATCCCGGCCTCCACACAGACCCAGGTTCCAAACTTTTGGATACATTTCAGCGAGCCGAGAAATTCACCTTCCCTACTTCTTCTTAAGGGCATCCTTCTCTTCCCTTACCCGGCGTGCTCTCTCCCACTGGGGGTGGGTTTTCCCCTTCCCATGCTAATTAGTCCCTACTTCTAGGAGGTTTAGGTACCTTTCTTCCCTGGGACGGATTTCTTAACACAGCTACCGAGGCTTTGGGAGTCTCCTTTATCTTCTACTTTCTGGATCCATAAATGCCACAATCCAGACGCCCAACTTCAACAAGACATCCTTTCTACCTAAAAACACACACTCTCAACTCTTAGATCTTTTAAAGTTTTACCCCCGCAAAATTCCCCTATTTTTCCACCACTGAATTCCTCAGTCCTGCTTCCAAGGATTTCTTGAATTACCACGGGGCTTTTCTCAAGATTTACCCCCACGACCTTCCCTACGTGCCCACTGCTCATCACCTCATTTTTCCCTCAATGTGCTCGTTCTCCACCCCAGAGAGTTTGTCAAGTGTTGCCTCCAAAATGTTCCCCATCTCTCCACTACTCAGTTCCCCATTTTGCCTCCAAAATATTCATTCTGTCCCCTCCAGATTGCATCCACTTTTACCCCCAACGTTTTACTTCCTCTACAATATTAATTAAACCTTTTCCACCCCAAAAATGTGCATTCTCTCCCTTAAACAGCACCTCAGCTTTTCCCTCAAAAATGCCCCAGAGAGAAACTCAGATTCAGACCCCAAACTCCCATTTTCCTACACAAACAGTTCTTGTGGCCCCTCTCAATTCCCCCAGGCTTTCAGCTAAAGGAAGAACTGGAAGCCTATTTCCTCATCTCCACCCTTGTTTTGCTGTCCTGGAAAACCTTGCGATCCCACACTTTCTCCAAGAGATCTGCTGGGACTACTGGAAGGTTTGCTCTCTCAGAGAGCCAGGGGGCTTTACAGCACTTGTTCCTCTGCATCTTCACCCTTTTATCAGGTTTCCCCTGGAACGGTGTTGTGGGAGAAGCTTGGAACTACCAGAAATGGATCGCGTTCACATTTTTTCCCCACCAGTTTTTATCTGGTTTCAAACTCCTGGAATTACCCTCAAATGTGCCCAGGAACACTGCTGTGAAAGGATCAATGAGAAGAACAGCCGGAAAGCAGAAAACCACCTCCAGCAGCAGCCACAATGATCCCATTTCTCTTCTTACCTGGTCCTGCCAGAGCTCCCAACAGCCATTCCCATTCCAAAACAAGAGCTATGGAAGACATTCCTGCTGTCCGTGAGGGTGAGGTGGCAGTTCTGGATGTTCTTCGCTGTGCAATCAGACAACAAACAGAGTGTAAATGATCCTGGTGGTCCCTTCCAAGCCAAACCAGCCCGTGATTCCATGCGTGGATCAGCACCTGTCCCAGCTCCATTCCAGAAACCTCCTCCCACTAACCCAGAACTTTCCTTTTTCTGCTCAACATCAGGGCTTTGCTGCCGAGTGCCCCGGGCAGGGGACGCCTCAGCCTTCCCTGGGACCGCAGCATTCCCTGGGCTGCCTCAGCATCCCCTGCGCTGCTGTTCCACGCCCATCCCGTGGTCCAGCGCCTGCGCGGGCTGCAGTGCCGGGCTCTCCCCACGAGGCGGCAGCACCGGGAGCGAGCAGCCCCGGCCGGTCCCGCTGTCTCGGGGCAGCTGCGCCTTTAACCCGCCCTGAGCCGGCGGGGCCGTGAACACAGCGGGCACAAACGCCACCGCTCCCCTTTATTTCACCCTCAGAGGCACAGGATCGCAGCATTTCCTGGGCTGCAAGGGACCCACAGGGAGCATCGAGTCCAAATCCTGGCCCTGCACCCCAAGAATCCCACCCTGTGCCCGAGAGCCTTGTCCAGACCCAAACTCTTCCCCCAAGATCCTGAAAACACAGCGGGGCTGGGAGAAGGATGACCACGGAGGATTTTTTTATACAGATCTCCTTGCACGATCGTTAAATAATATTATTAGACAGTCCATGAACGCATCCCTGTGCCGGAACACTCATCCCTGGGCCGGAATACCGATCCCCCGCGGCCCCCACCGTCCGCTCGGGGCTGTCCCCGTTCCCCGCTCACCTCCGAGCCCGGAGCACCCGCCCCGGTGCCCCCGGCCCGGCAGCGCTGCTCCCCGGGCTCCCCGCCATCGCCGGTCCTGGCGAAGAAGGGCGGAAGTCACCGGTACCGCACCGATGTGGCTATTCGACCTTCTCAAGATGGCGGCCGCGAAGGACCCCCCCCCCCCCCCCCGCTCCGTCTATTCGACTGCCTGAATGCTCCCGCCTGCCCCAGGCGCCGCTGACCCCACAGTCGGTGTCCGCGTAGCGGGAAACGCCTCAGAAAATTGCGTGCAAGCGCTGGGCTGGCGTCGGCGTCGGCGTCGCGTTCAGGCAGCCGAATAGACGCAGCTTGGGGGGGGCGGGGGGGGGGGGGGGGCCTTCCCTGCCGCCATATTGAGAAGGTCAGAAAACAGCGCACACGACCGCCATCTTTAGTGTGGCAGTGACGACACTTCCGCCCTTCGCCGCCATCTTGGGTGCTGGCAGAAGCCACTTCCGGTCGAGCCGCCATCTTTAGTGTGGTACACTTAGGGCCCCCGCCGCCCCTCACAAGGGCTTCTGTCTAGTCGGCTGCCTGAATCCGGCCCGGACTCCGACGCCGGCCCCGCGCTTTCCGCGCGATTTTCCGCCGTGCTTCCCGGTGCGAGGACACGGCTGGCGGGGTCAGCCGCGCCGGAGGCGGGCGACGGCTCCGCGACCGGCGGCAGGCATCGGCAGGGACACCTCTCGCAGGGGGCCTACTGCGTCCGCCATCTTGAGTGTGGCGGAAGTGTAAACCACCCTCTGCAAGGTCCTGGCAGATAATAAAATAATAAAATAAAATAAATACTATAATATTCTAATAAAAACGTCACTTAACGCCGTCCCGAGAGCGCGGAACTGCGCCTTCCTTTCCGAGCCGCCTCCTTGAGAGCGACACGCGGGCGGCTCTATGCCGACCGTGCCCGCCCGGTGCCTCCCGCCCGGGTCGCGCTGCGACCGCGCCTCTGCTGCCCGGCAAAACCGGCCCCGCCGGGCCGCCCCCCGCGCTGTCATTCCCCGCGGTCACCGCCCCGCACGGCGCCCGCTCCTTTCCATAGCTGTGGCCCCGCTCGTGCACGGCCGTGTCCCTTGGCGCTGCGAACCGCCCTTCGCCCCTCCCCTCCGCTGACAGACCCGGCCCCGCTCGCTCCCGCTCCTTGCCACGCTCGGCAGCCACCGAGGCCGCCGCCCTCTCGGCTCAGCCGGCACCGGGCGGCAGCAGCGCCGGGGCGCCGTGTCGGGGGCGGCAGTGCCGCGCTCTCGCCACCAGGCGGCAGCAGCGCCGCCCAGCTCAGCCCGGGGGCAGGCACAGAGCACAGGGAAAAGCCGGCTCCGGGCGCTCTGCAGCTCCTGCAGCCCGAGCGTCTCGGCTCCTGGGGCCAGGCGCTTGCTGCTTTCCTTCCTACAGAAAAACGCCGGCTCCTTATTCTCAAAACTTGCTGATCTCTATTCCCAGCTTCTTATATTCCTGTATGCGACAGAGTAGACAGAGAGGGCTGGCTTATTTCAAAATGAATTTACATCTAAATCAGTAGCATTTGCCTATAGACGTAAAAGTGAAGAACTTAACAGGTTTTAGTATTCTGCACACAGCCCTCGCTGGAAGGAATGGTAAAAAGTTAAAAACAAATGAAATTTTTAAAGTAGAAAGTTAGAAACAAAGTTACAACGGCAGAAATTTAGAAACAAACAAAGAGGTAAAATACAAGAAACAAACAAATTTCTAAAGGGAGAAAGTTGAAAACAAACAAAGTTAGAAACAAACAAACAAAAAAAAATTAGAAACAAACAAAATTAGAAAGGTAGAAATTTAGAAACAAAGTCAGAAAGGCAAGTGTTGAGCCTTTGACAGGGTACCCCTCCTGCTCGGACCAGGGTGAAAGAGCAGAGGAGGCTGCTGTTCTGCTAAGTTCTTTATTTCACGGTCTCACAGCTGTCTTGAAGGCAGAGTTCGAATGGGGTTACATGATAAAGCCAAGCAGCAGCAGCAGGCAAAACCAGCTTCTTCTATATGCTCCATACACTCTATTTTTTCTTACAGAAGTGTGGATTCTATTTGTTCATTGACCAGTAAGATAAACACACGATTCTAGTTTTCTTTTCCTTAAACCCATCCTGGTCTAATTCTAACAGTCGTAAGCCTCACACAAGTGTCATCTGCCCTTGTTCCATAAGGAATCCCTCTACAGACAGGGAGTTGTCACCGGCCCCGTGCTCATGGGCTGCAGGGGACACCTGCACTGAGGAGGAAATGGAAATGGGAAAGAGGGAAATGCAACCTGGTGGGACGCACCTCTGGCACCACATTTCCTCTTCTTCCTGCTGTCCTGGAAAGCCCCAGGTAAATCCGGTCCCTCAGACCCTGCATCCCTGAACACCAGGAGAGCCGGTGTTTTAGCCAGATCCCAGTGCCCTGCACGGCTGCGCTGACACGAGCACAGGCTGACCGTTCCGCCCAGCACCATCCCTCATTTTCCTCCCACGGCTCCCCAAGCATCCCCAAACCACCCCAGCGTGTCTGTGCCGGGGCCAGGGCCTGCCCAAGCCCGACCAGAGCCCTGCACCAGCTTCCACCCCCGGGTGAGCTGGGAATGCACTGAGAGCTCGGCTCCCCGGGCTCCCCAGCACCCAAACCGGTCCTCAGACACACAGAAATGCCCAACCTGCCCCTCTGGGCACAGCCAAACACCACAATTCCATCATCCCCAAGCAACTCTGGCACTTGCCTCTTCACCTCCGCCCATTTCCAGTAGCCGTGGCTAGGACCGGGCTGTCAGAAATAGCATTCCCTAGGCAGTTCATCCCAGCACAGAGGAGAAGAGGAGCCTGTCCCTGACCCACACCATGGGCAGGACAAGGGGGGCCCTAGCTGGCTTTGCCTACTCCAGCACCAAAGCTCTTGGTCCCAAAGATGGGGCGAGTTCAGTGGTTTTTCCTGTCCTGAAAGAGAGCAGAAAAGGGAAGTTAATCCCACTGTGGAATCCAAGACTCCTGCATTTCCTATTTCTGCTCTGATTGCTCACCGTGGAGTTTTAGCTACGGAAAAAAAAAGGAGAATGACACCATATCAAATAAAAAGTGCCCTTTTCCAGCATTTTTATTCCAGGCATTAAAAGGATGCTCATTTCTCTTCTAGCATCGTTTCCCTCATTTTAGGAGAACCGTTTTCATCCCAGGCCCCACTCGTCAGTTGTTCGATCCTCTGGCACTGGATTTGGACAAAAGAAGGGACGCACCTGGACTGCAGGAAATCACTGAGAGAAACCCTTCCAAAACGTGACAGAGAAAAACAACAGGAGATGCAGGAAGACACATCCCTCATTTGCACGTCTGGAACGCTTTTCTAAAGACTTCTCTGCATCTGGATGCTCTTTGCTCTTGGCTTTCTTCACAGGAATGCATTTGCTGCTAAACACGTCTCAGACCCTTACCTGATCGGGATAAGGTGGGATGGAGATGAAGACTCCCACAGGGAATAGCCAGGGAGATGCAGGGCCTGGGAACATCAAGGACGGAGAAGAGAAGGAACAGGGATTGTTTTTCTTGTTTAGAGCCAGCAGTGCTGTGAGCTTGGAGAACACACGGCACCGCAGGGATCCAGGGCAGGAGCGGGATAACTGCGGGATAAGGGGAATCTGCTCCCACTCCAGGGCTGTGCCAGTGAAGGAGGGGAATTTTTTAGTGCCTTCATTACACACAAAAACCAAACCCAGCACCACCGAGCTGGACTTTCGTGAGCTGCAAAACAAAGCGGCCCCTGGCCTTTGGGGGAACACAACCTCACCGAGTCACGGAGCCAGGGGATGACACTTGGGAATGATCCTTGCTGCTGCCTGCAGGCAAATCAGATGAGGGAGCCACAGGAGCTGCGGGGTTTCCTGCTCTTCCTGCAACGCCATCGGTCCAGACCAGGAGACCTTTCCTGGAACAGATCTTCCCTGTAAAGGGAGCTACACCAAAGCTCAAGCCCTCATTTAGAGACCCTTGGAAAAGCAAAGGTGAGAGGGGATTACCTGGAGCCCCAGGGGACCGAGGCGAAGGCAATGAAGAAGCAGACAGCAAAGTGCTTCCACTGCTTCTCACTCCAGCAAAGGGAACATCGCTGGAATTTCATGTCCGGCGTCGCTCCCAAACCCCACAGGTGAACCCACACGTACTCCAGGGCTGATCTCCTTCAAACTTCCAGCAGCACAGACTCACCGGGAGGAACTGCAATCCAAGGACACACATCAGCAACCGTCTTCCCGCTTGCCCCTCTCTCCACATTTTCCCTTTCCAGCGGGATGCAGGTGCCACCCCCCAGAGGCAGGAAAACTGCCTTGCAATCCGCTACAAAACCTGCCTGGAAAGCCCAGGATGCCCGGAGCCAGCAGCCGTTTCTCCTGGAGCTCCTGCTGACAGGCATTTGAAGCCTGCTGTGCCTCACAGCTGCTTTTCTGCCAAGGGCATTCCCATCTTTTCTTTTTTAGCCCAAAGAAAGGTTTGCAAAGCTGAGTTTTGTGAGAAGCGCTTCATATTTGGATCATTCTTAACTTGGAGTTTCCCTTGGCACCAAAATCAGGGGCTCACCTTTTGCTTGGAGCTTGGCTGAAGTCCTCAGCAATGCCAGGGAATGTGGCCATTGGAGGCTTTGGGCAGATTTGGCTCATCTGCCTTTTTAGGCCTTGTTTCTTTCTCTCAGCCTTCCCACTGGATTGTGGCCTCCGAGGAATACGTAAAATCCCATTCCATTCCTATTCTTTCGGACAATTTTTTGTACCGTCCCTGTACAAAACGAGGCCCCCTGTTCGGATGCTTTTCCCCACCGTTCCCCGGCACTTTCATCTGCCGGTGCATTCCCTGCGTTGCTTGGGCTCTTCCCAGCTCTCTGAGCTCCTTCACAAGGCAGGAGATCGATTTGGCCCAGGAACTAAACCCTCCCGAGGAATTGTCTGATGCCATCTCCGCATTTGGCACCTGATCCTTGTGCTCAAAGGATCCCTCTTTCTTCCCTTCAGCCAATTCCAAGGCTCGCTGCCCCCAGCTGCGATCAGGCCCCAGCCTGATCCCTGCAGTCTTCCCTGCCGGGATCCTGCTCAGGAATCCCTGGGCTACAAACGTAAGAATTCATTCTTCCCACCCCTGCCCAGTTCCAAAGGATTTGGTGTCTGCCTTACCCGGCTGGAGCCTGCTTCCAACTCTGTTCTTGCTGCTTCTGCTGCTTTCCAGTTCCCAGGAATTCCACCGACGGAGCGACAGCGTTTTCCAGCTCCGCCAGGATTCCCTCTGCTGCGTTTGGGTGCTGGAAGGATATCAAAACCAGGCTCTCTGGGGCTTTACTATCAGGAAATTACATCCCCGGATTTGTTCATTTCCAAATATTATCTCTTCCCAACAAAGCACTGGGCATCCAAGGAATACAGAAAGTGATGGGCTGACCACTGCTTACTCCTCTGGAATGTCAGAGCTTGGAAAAAAAGGGCACTTGAGGCTTCTCCTGGTGCTGCCCGTGAGGTGTATTTTACTTGAGAGCCCCTTCCCGTGTCTTTCCCTGTATCCACCAAAAAAGCCACCCGTTCATTCCCCAGCTGCTTGCTTCCTCCCTCTTTTCCTGTATCCAACGGAATTTTAACAGGTCAATAGTCCCCTCTGCAAGAGCACCTTTCATTCCAAACCTAAGAACAAACGAATCACTTCCCTTCCACCGTCCTTATTAGGATTCCACTGAGAGCAGTGGATGGAAAATGATCCTCTCCTGGTCCCTGCTGGATTCCCGGAGCAGGGATCCTTTCCCTCCTTCCCCCCACCACGGTGCCCTCCTCCCCCTCCCGCCCCACCCCACACCCTTTTCAGGCTTTGTTCCACAGCTTTTGCCTCCAGGCCTCAGATCCTTTCGTTCTCCACGAGCTCCCAGCAGCTCCACAGCCTTCCCTCTCCCATCCCGACCATTTCTCCGGGAATGGAGCTCCGCATTTCAATTGCCTTCTCTTTTCTCTGACAATTCCCACCAATCCAGAAGACCTAAAGCTGACACAAGGAACACTCGGTGCCCACAAATCCAAACCCAGACCCGGCCATCCCCAAACCAGCAACTCCCGGACAATTTGCGTTCATTCCAACCTAACACTGAGGACTCACCCAACCCTTCAAAATTCCCAAGAAATATCCTGTTGCCTTCACAGCTCCCAGGGGATTCTGCTTCGTGCTCACACGAAGGATTTGGGACTTCCCTGAAAAAACCCGTGCAGGGCACGCTGGAATCCCCGATCCCGTGAATCCGGGGAGCGTTAAAAGCTCGGTCCAGCCTGGGCCCCCGGAAATTTTTGCCAAGTATCCCCCAAGTCCTCGGGATAACAGAACTCTCTGGTACTGCATTTTTGGCGTTGTAAAGCCTGGAATCCCTTTATTCCTAGTGCTGGGCTCTGCATATGGCCGAGAAAATCCCGGCCTCCACACAGACCCAGGTTCCAAACTTTTGGATACATTTCAGCGAGCCGAGAAATTCACCTTCCCTACTTCTTCTTAAGGGCATCCTTCTCTTCCCTTACCCGGCGTGCTCTCTCCCACTGGGGGTGGGTTTTCCCCTTCCCATGCTAATTAGTCCCTACTTCTAGGAGGTTTAGGTACCTTTCTTCCCTGGGACGGATTTCTTAACACAGCTACCGAGGCTTTGGGAGTCTCCTTTATCTTCTACTTTCTGGATCCATAAATGCCACAATCCAGACGCCCAACTTCAACAAGACATCCTTTCTACCTAAAAACACACACTCTCAACTCTTAGATCTTTTAAAGTTTTACCCCCGCAAAATTCCCCTATTTTTCCACCACTGAATTCCTCAGTCCTGCTTCCAAGGATTTCTTGAATTACCACGGGGCTTTTCTCAAGATTTACCCCCACGACCTTCCCTACGTGCCCACTGCTCATCACCTCATTTTTCCCTCAATGTGCTCGTTCTCCACCCCAGAGAGTTTGTCAAGTGTTGCCTCCAAAATGTTCCCCATCTCTCCACTACTCAGTTCCCCATTTTGCCTCCAAAATATTCATTCTGTCCCCTCCAGATTGCATCCACTTTTACCCCCAACGTTTTATTTCCTCTACAATATTAATTAAACCTTTTCCACCCCAAAAATGTGCATTCTCTCCCTTAAACAGCACCTCAGCTTTTCCCTCAAAAATGCCCCAGAGAGAAACTCAGATTCAGACCCCAAACTCCCATTTTCCTACACAAACAGTTCTTGTGGCCCCTCTCAATTCCCCCAGGCTTTCAGCTAAAGGAAGAACTGGAAGCCTATTTCCTCATCTCCACCCTTGTTTTGCTGTCCTGGAAAACCTTGCGATCCCACACTTTCTCCAAGAGATCTGCTGGGACTACTGGAAGGTTTGCTCTCTCAGAGAGCCAGGGGGCTTTACAGCACTTGTTCCTCTGCATCTTCACCCTTTTATCAGGTTTCCCCTGGAACGGTGTTGTGGGAGAAGCTTGGAACTACCAGAAATGGATCGCGTTCACATTTTTTCCCCACCAGTTTTTATCTGGTTTCAAACTCCTGGAATTACCCTCAAATGTGCCCAGGAACACTGCTGTGAAAGGATCAATGAGAAGAACAGCCGGAAAGCAGAAAACCACCTCCAGCAGCAGCCACAATGATCCCATTTCTCTTCTTACCTGGTCCTGCCAGAGCTCCCAACAGCCATTCCCATTCCAAAACAAGAGCTATGGAAGACATTCCTGCTGTCCGTGAGGGTGAGGTGGCAGTTCTGGATGTTCTTCGCTGTGCAATCAGACAACAAACAGAGTGTAAATGATCCTGGTGGTCCCTTCCAAGCCAAACCAGCCCGTGATTCCATGCGTGGATCAGCACCTGTCCCAGCTCCATTCCAGAAACCTCCTCCCACTAACCCAGAACTTTCCTTTTTCTGCTCAACATCAGGGCTTTGCTGCCGAGTGCCCCGGGCAGGGGACGCCTCAGCCTTCCCTGGGACCGCAGCATTCCCTGGGCTGCCTCAGCATCCCCTGCGCTGCTGTTCCACGCCCATCCCGTGGTCCAGCGCCTGCGCGGGCTGCAGTGCCGGGCTCTCCCCACGAGGCGGCAGCACCGGGAGCGAGCAGCCCCGGCCGGTCCCGCTGTCTCGGGGCAGCTGCGCCTTTAACCCGCCCTGAGCCGGCGGGGCCGTGAACACAGCGGGCACAAACGCCACCGCTCCCCTTTATTTCACCCTCAGAGGCACAGGATCGCAGCATTTCCTGGGCTGCAAGGGACCCACAGGGAGCATCGAGTCCAAATCCTGGCCCTGCACCCCAAGAATCCCACCCTGTGCCCGAGAGCCTTGTCCAGACCCAAACTCTTCCCCCAAGATCCTGAAAACACAGCGGGGCTGGGAGAAGGATGACCACGGAGGATTTTTTTATACAGATCTCCTTGCACGATCGTTAAATAATATTATTAGACAGTCCATGAACGCATCCCTGTGCCGGAACACTCATCCCTGGGCCGGAATACCGATCCCCCGCGGCCCCCACCGTCCGCTCGGGGCTGTCCCCGTTCCCCGCTCACCTCCGAGCCCGGAGCACCCGCCCCGGTGCCCCCGGCCCGGCAGCGCTGCTCCCCGGGCTCCCCGCCATCGCCGGTCCTGGCGAAGAAGGGCGGAAGTCACCGGTACCGCACCGATGTGGCTATTCGACCTTCTCAAGATGGCGGCCGCGAAGGACCCCCCCCCCCCCCCCCCCCCCACCCCCGCGCTCCGTCTATTCGACTGCCTGAATGCTCCCGCCTGCCCCAGGCGCCGCTGACCCCACAGTCGGTGTCCGCGTAGCGGGAAACGCCTCAGAAAATTGCGTGCAAGCGCTGGGCTGGCGTCGGCGTCGGCGTCGCGTTCAGGCAGCCGAATAGACGCAGCTTGGGGGGGGCGGGGGGGGGGGGGGGGCCTTCCCTGCCGCCATATTGAGAAGGTCAGAAAACAGCGCACACGACCGCCATCTTTAGTGTGGCAGTGACGACACTTCCGCCCTTCGCCGCCATCTTGGGTGCTGGCAGAAGCCACTTCCGGTCGAGCCGCCATCTTTAGTGTGGTACACTTAGGGCCCCCGCCGCCCCTCACAAGGGCTTCTGTCTAGTCGGCTGCCTGAATCCGGCCCGGACTCCGACGCCGGCCCCGCGCTTTCCGCGCGATTTTCCGCCGTGCTTCCCGGTGCGAGGACACGGCTGGCGGGGTCAGCCGCGCCGGAGGCGGGCGACGGCTCCGCGACCGGCGGCAGGCATCGGCAGGGACACCTCTCGCAGGGGGCCTACTGCGTCCGCCATCTTGAGTGTGGCGGAAGTGTAAACCACCCTCTGCAAGGTCCTGGCAGATAATAAAATAATAAAATAAAATAAATACTATAATATTCTAATAAAAACGTCACTTAACGCCGTCCCGAGAGCGCGGAACTGCGCCTTCCTTTCCGAGCCGCCTCCTTGAGAGCGACACGCGGGCGGCTCTATGCCGACCGTGCCCGCCCGGTGCCTCCCGCCCGGGTCGCGCTGCGACCGCGCCTCTGCTGCCCGGCAAAACCGGCCCCGCCGGGCCGCCCCCCGCGCTGTCATTCCCCGCGGTCACCGCCCCGCACGGCGCCCGCTCCTTTCCATAGCTGTGGCCCCGCTCGTGCACGGCCGTGTCCCTTGGCGCTGCGAACCGCCCTTCGCCCCTCCCCTCCGCTGACAGACCCGGCCCCGCTCGCTCCCGCTCCTTGCCACGCTCGGCAGCCACCGAGGCCGCCGCCCTCTCGGCTCAGCCGGCACCGGGCGGCAGCAGCGCCGGGGCGCCGTGTCGGGGGCGGCAGTGCCGCGCTCTCGCCACCAGGCGGCAGCAGCGCCGCCCAGCTCAGCCCGGGGGCAGGCACAGAGCACAGGGAAAAGCCGGCTCCGGGCGCTCTGCAGCTCCTGCAGCCCGAGCGTCTCGGCTCCTGGGGCCAGGCGCTTGCTGCTTTCCTTCCTACAGAAAAACGCCGGCTCCTTATTCTCAAAACTTGCTGATCTCTATTCCCAGCTTCTTATATTCCTGTATGCGACAGAGTAGACAGAGAGGGCTGGCTTATTTCAAAATGAATTTACATCTAAATCAGTAGCATTTGCCTATAGACGTAAAAGTGAAGAACTTAACAGGTTTTAGTATTCTGCACACAGCCCTCGCTGGAAGGAATGGTAAAAAGTTAAAAACAAATGAAATTTTTAAAGTAGAAAGTTAGAAACAAAGTTACAACGGCAGAAATTTAGAAACAAACAAAGAGGTAAAATACAAGAAACAAACAAATTTCTAAAGGGAGAAAGTTGAAAACAAACAAAGTTAGAAACAAACAAACAAAAAAAAATTAGAAACAAACAAAATTAGAAAGGTAGAAATTTAGAAACAAAGTCAGAAAGGCAAGTGTTGAGCCTTTGACAGGGTACCCCTCCTGCTCGGACCAGGGTGAAAGAGCAGAGGAGGCTGCTGTTCTGCTAAGTTCTTTATTTCACGGTCTCACAGCTGTCTTGAAGGCAGAGTTCGAATGGGGTTACATGATAAAGCCAAGCAGCAGCAGCAGCAGGCAAAACCAGCTTCTTCTATATGCTCCATACACTCTATTTTTTCTTACAGAAGTGTGGATTCTATTTGTTCATTGACCAGTAAGATTAACACACGATTCTAGTTTTCTTTTCCTTAAACCCATCCTGGTCTAATTCTAACAGTCGTAAGCCTCACACAAGTGTCATCTGCCCTTGTTCCATAAGGAATCCCTCTACAGACAGGGAGTTGTCACCGGCCCCGTGCTCATGGGCTGCAGGGGACACCTGCACTGAGGAGGAAATGGAAATGGGAAAGAGGGAAATGCAACCTGGTGGGACGCACCTCTGGCACCACATTTCCTCTTCTTCCTGCTGTCCTGGAAAGCCCCAGGTAAATCCGGTCCCTCAGACCCTGCATCCCTGAACACCAGGAGAGCCGGTGTTTTACCCAGATCCCAGTGCCCTGCACGGCTGCGCTGACACGAGCACAGGCTGACCGCTCCGCCCAGCACCATCCCTCATTCTCCTCCCACGGCTCCCCAAGCGGCCCCAAACCACCCCAGCGTGTCTGTGCCGGGGCCAGGGCCTGCCCCGAGCCCGACCAGAGGCTGTCACCCGGCCCTGCACCAGCTCCCACCCCTGGCAGAGCTGGGAATGCACTGAGAGCTCGGCTCCCCAGGCTCCCCAGCACCCAAACCGGTCCTCAGACACACAGAAATGCCCAACCTGCCCCTATGGGCACAGCCAAACACCACAACTCCATCATCCCCAAGCAACTCTGGCACTTGCCTCTTCACCTCCGCCCATTTCCAGTAGCCGGGGCTAGGACCGGGCTGTCAGAAATAGCATTCCCTAGGCAGTTCATCCCAGCACAGAGGAGAAGAGGAGCCTGTCCCTGACCCACACCATGGGCAGGACAAGGGGGGCCCTAGCTGGCTTTGCCTACTCCAGCACCAAAGCTCTTGGTCCCAAAGATGGGGCGAGTTCAGTGGTTTTTCCTGTCCTGAAAGAGAGCAGAAAAGGGAAGTTAATCCCACTGTGGAATCCAAGACTCCTGCATTTCCTATTTCTGCTCTGATTGCTCACCGTGGAGTTTTAGCTACGGAAAAAAAAAGGAGAATGACACCATATCAAATAAAAAGTGCCCTTTTCCAGCATTTTTATTCCAGGCATTAAAAGGATGCTCATTTCTCTTCTAGCATCGTTTCCCTCATTTTAGGAGAACCGTTTTCATCCCAGGCCCCACTCGTCAGTTGTTCGATCCTCTGGCACTGGATTTGGACAAAAGAAGGGACGCACCTGGACTGCAGGAAATCACTGAGAGAAACCCTTCCAAAACGTGACAGAGAAAAACAACAGGAGATGCAGGAAGACACATCCCTCATTTGCACGTCTGGAACGCTTTTCTAAAGACTTCTCTGCATCTGGATGCTCTTTGCTCTTGGCTTTCTTCACAGGAATGCATTTGCTGCTAAACACGTCTCAGACCCTTACCTGATCGGGATAAGGTGGGATGGAGATGAAGACTCCCACAGGGAATAGCCAGGGAGATGCAGGGCCTGGGAACATCAAGGACGGAGAAGAGAAGGAACAGGGATTGTTTTTCTTGTTTAGAGCCAGCAGTGCTGTGAGCTTGGAGAACACACGGCACCGCAGGGATCCAGGGCAGGAGCGGGATAACTGCGGGATAAGGGGAATCTGCTCCCACTCCAGGGCTGTGCCAGTGAAGGAGGGGAATTTTTTAGTGCCTTCATTACACACAAAAACCAAACCCAGCACCACCGAGCTGGACTTTCGTGAGCTGCAAAACAAAGCGGCCCCTGGCCTTTGGGGGAACACAACCTCACCGAGTCACGGAGCCAGGGGATGACACTTGGGAATGATCCTTGCTGCTGCCTGCAGGCAAATCAGATGAGGGAGCCACAGGAGCTGCGGGGTTTCCTGCTCTTCCTGCAACGCCATCGGTCCAGACCAGGAGACCTTTCCTGGAACAGATCTTCCCTGTAAAGGGAGCTACACCAAAGCTCAAGCCCTCATTTAGAGACCCTTGGAAAAGCAAAGGTGAGAGGGGATTACCTGGAGCCCCAGGGGACCGAGGCGAAGGCAATGAAGAAGCAGACAGCAAAGTGCTTCCACTGCTTCTCACTCCAGCAAAGGGAACATCGCTGGAATTTCATGTCCGGCGTCGCTCCCAAACCCCACAGGTGAACCCACACGTACTCCAGGGCTGATCTCCTTCAAACTTCCAGCAGCACAGACTCACCGGGAGGAACTGCAATCCAAGGACACACATCAGCAACCGTCTTCCCGCTTGCCCCTCTCTCCACATTTTCCCTTTCCAGCGGGATGCAGGTGCCACCCCCCAGAGGCAGGAAAACTGCCTTGCAATCCGCTACAAAACCTGCCTGGAAAGCCCAGGATGCCCGGAGCCAGCAGCCGTTTCTCCTGGAGCTCCTGCTGACAGGCATTTGAAGCCTGCTGTGCCTCACAGCTGCTTTTCTGCCAAGGGCATTCCCATCTTTTCTTTTTTAGCCCAAATAAAGGTTTGCAAAGCTGAGTTTTGTGAGAAGCGCTTCATATTTGGATCATTCTTAACTTGGAGTTTCCCTTGGCACCAAAATCAGGGGCTCACCTTTTGCTTGGAGCTTGGCTGAAGTCCTCAGCAATGCCAGGGAATGTGGCCATTGGAGGCTTTGGGCAGATTTGGCTCATCTGCCTTTTTAGGCCTTGTTTCTTTCTCTCAGCCTTCCCACTGGATTGTGGCCTCCGAGGAATACGTAAAATCCCATTCCATTCCTATTCTTTCGGACAATTTTTTGTACCGTCCCTGTACAAAACGAGGCCCCCTGTTCGGATGCTTTTCCCCACCGTTCCCCGGCACTTTCATCTGCCGGTGCATTCCCTGCGTTGCTTGGGCTCTTCCCAGCTCTCTGAGCTCCTTCACAAGGCAGGAGATCGATTTGGCCCAGGAACTAAACCCTCCCGAGGAATTGTCTGATGCCATCTCCGCATTTGGCACCTGATCCTTGTGCTCAAAGGATCCCTCTTTCTTCCCTTCAGCCAATTCCAAGGCTCGCTGCCCCCAGCTGCGATCAGGCCCCAGCCTGATCCCTGCAGTCTTCCCTGCCGGGATCCTGCTCAGGAATCCCTGGGCTACAAACGTAAGAATTCATTCTTCCCACCCCTGCCCAGTTCCAAAGGATTTGGTGTCTGCCTTACCCGGCTGGAGCCTGCTTCCAACTCTGTTCTTGCTGCTTCTGCTGCTTTCCAGTTCCCAGGAATTCCACCGACGGAGCGACAGCGTTTTCCAGCTCCGCCAGGATTCCCTCTGCTGCGTTTGGGTGCTGGAAGGATATCAAAACCAGGCTCTCTGGGGCTTTACTATCAGGAAATTACATCCCCGGATTTGTTCATTTCCAAATATTATCTCTTCCCAACAAAGCACTGGGCATCCAAGGAATACAGAAAGTGATGGGCTGACCACTGCTTACTCCTCTGGAATGTCAGAGCTTGGAAAAAAAGGGCACTTGAGGCTTCTCCTGGTGCTGCCCGTGAGGTGTATTTTACTTGAGAGCCCCTTCCCGTGTCTTTCCCTGTATCCACCAAAAAAGCCACCCGTTCATTCCCCAGCTGCTTGCTTCCTCCCTCTTTTCCTGTATCCAACGGAATTTTAACAGGTCAATAGTCCCCTCTGCAAGAGCACCTTTCATTCCAAACCTAAGAACAAACGAATCACTTCCCTTCCACCGTCCTTATTAGGATTCCACTGAGAGCAGTGGATGGAAAATGATCCTCTCCTGGTCCCTGCTGGATTCCCGGAGCAGGGATCCTTTCCCTCCTTCCCCCCACCACGGTGCCCTCCTCCCCCTCCCGCCCCACCCCACACCCTTTTCAGGCTTTGTTCCACAGCTTTTGCCTCCAGGCCTCAGATCCTTTCGTTCTCCACGAGCTCCCAGCAGCTCCACAGCCTTCCCTCTCCCATCCCGACCATTTCTCCGGGAATGGAGCTCCGCATTTCAATTGCCTTCTCTTTTCTCTGACAATTCCCACCAATCCAGAAGACCTAAAGCTGACACAAGGAACACTCGGTGCCCACAAATCCAAACCCAGACCCGGCCATCCCCAAACCAGCAACTCCCGGACAATTTGCGTTCATTCCAACCTAACACTGAGGACTCACCCAACCCTTCAAAATTCCCAAGAAATATCCTGTTGCCTTCACAGCTCCCAGGGGATTCTGCTTCGTGCTCACACGAAGGATTTGGGACTTCCCTGAAAAAACCCGTGCAGGGCACGCTGGAATCCCCGATCCCGTGAATCCGGGGAGCGTTAAAAGCTCGGTCCAGCCTGGGCCCCCGGAAATTTTTGCCAAGTATCCCCCAAGTCCTCGGGATAACAGAACTCTCTGGTACTGCATTTTTGGCGTTGTAAAGCCTGGAATCCCTTTATTCCTAGTGCTGGGCTCTGCATATGGCCGAGAAAATCCCGGCCTCCACACAGACCCAGGTTCCAAACTTTTGGATACATTTCAGCGAGCCGAGAAATTCACCTTCCCTACTTCTTCTTAAGGGCATCCTTCTCTTCCCTTACCCGGCGTGCTCTCTCCCACTGGGGGTGGGTTTTCCCCTTCCCATGCTAATTAGTCCCTACTTCTAGGAGGTTTAGGTACCTTTCTTCCCTGGGACGGATTTCTTAACACAGCTACCGAGGCTTTGGGAGTCTCCTTTATCTTCTACTTTCTGGATCCATAAATGCCACAATCCAGACGCCCAACTTCAACAAGACATCCTTTCTACCTAAAAACACACACTCTCAACTCTTAGATCTTTTAAAGTTTTACCCCCGCAAAATTCCCCTATTTTTCCACCACTGAATTCCTCAGTCCTGCTTCCAAGGATTTCTTGAATTACCACGGGGCTTTTCTCAAGATTTACCCCCACGACCTTCCCTACGTGCCCACTGCTCATCACCTCATTTTTCCCTCAATGTGCTCGTTCTCCACCCCAGAGAGTTTGTCAAGTGTTGCCTCCAAAATGTTCCCCATCTCTCCACTACTCAGTTCCCCATTTTGCCTCCAAAATATTCATTCTGTCCCCTCCAGATTGCATCCACTTTTACCCCCAACGTTTTACTTCCTCTACAATATTAATTAAACCTTTTCCACCCCAAAAATGTGCATTCTCTCCCTTAAACAGCACCTCAGCTTTTCCCTCAAAAATGCCCCAGAGAGAAACTCAGATTCAGACCCCAAACTCCCATTTTCCTACACAAACAGTTCTTGTGGCCCCTCTCAATTCCCCCAGGCTTTCAGCTAAAGGAAGAACTGGAAGCCTATTTCCTCATCTCCACCCTTGTTTTGCTGTCCTGGAAAACCTTGCGATCCCACACTTTCTCCAAGAGATCTGCTGGGACTACTGGAAGGTTTGCTCTCTCAGAGAGCCAGGGGGCTTTACAGCACTTGTTCCTCTGCATCTTTACCCTTTTATCAGGTTTCCCCTGGAACGGTGTTGTGGGAGAAGCTTGGAACTACCAGAAATGGATCGCGTTCACATTTTTTCCCCACCAGTTTTTATCTGGTTTCAAACTCCTGGAATTACCCTCAAATGTGCCCAGGAACACTGCTGTGAAAGGATCAATGAGAAGAACAGCCGGAAAGCAGAAAACCACCTCCAGCAGCAGCCACAATGATCCCATTTCTCTTCTTACCTGGTCCTGCCAGAGCTCCCAACAGCCATTCCCATTCCAAAACAAGAGCTATGGAAGACATTCCTGCTGTCCGTGAGGGTGAGGTGGCAGTTCTGGATGTTCTTCGCTGTGCAATCAGACAACAAACAGAGTGTAAATGATCCTGGTGGTCCCTTCCAAGCCAAACCAGCCCGTGATTCCATGCGTGGATCAGCACCTGTCCCAGCTCCATTCCAGAAACCTCCTCCCACTAACCCAGAACTTTCCTTTTTCTGCTCAACATCAGGGCTTTGCTGCCGAGTGCCCCGGGCAGGGGACGCCTCAGCCTTCCCTGGGACCGCAGCATTCCCTGGGCTGCCTCAGCATCCCCTGCGCTGCTGTTCCACGCCCATCCCGTGGTCCAGCGCCTGCGCGGGCTGCAGTGCCGGGCTCTCCCCACGAGGCGGCAGCACCGGGAGCGAGCAGCCCCGGCCGGTCCCGCTGTCTCGGGGCAGCTGCGCCTTTAACCCGCCCTGAGCCGGCGGGGCCGTGAACACAGCGGGCACAAACGCCACCGCTCCCCTTTATTTCACCCTCAGAGGCACAGGATCGCAGCATTTCCTGGGCTGCAAGGGACCCACAGGGAGCATCGAGTCCAAATCCTGGCCCTGCACCCCAAGAATCCCACCCTGTGCCCGAGAGCCTTGTCCAGACCCAAACTCTTCCCCCAAGATCCTGAAAACACAGCGGGGCTGGGAGAAGGATGACCACGGAGGATTTTTTTATACAGATCTCCTTGCACGATCGTTAAATAATATTATTAGACAGTCCATGAACGCATCCCTGTGCCGGAACACTCATCCCTGGGCCGGAATACCGATCCCCCGCGGCCCCCACCGTCCGCTCGGGGCTGTCCCCGTTCCCCGCTCACCTCCGAGCCCGGAGCACCCGCCCCGGTGCCCCCGGCCCGGCAGCGCTGCTCCCCGGGCTCCCCGCCATCGCCGGTCCTGGCGAAGAAGGGCGGAAGTCACCGGTACCGCACCGATGTGGCTATTCGACCTTCTCAAGATGGCGGCCGCGAAGGACCCCCCCCCCCCCCCCCGCTCCGTCTATTCGACTGCCTGAATGCTCCCGCCTGCCCCAGGCGCCGCTGACCCCACAGTCGGTGTCCGCGTAGCGGGAAACGCCTCAGAAAATTGCGTGCAAGCGCTGGGCTGGCGTCGGCGTCGGCGTCGCGTTCAGGCAGCCGAATAGACGCAGCTTGGGGGGGGCGGGGGGGGGGGGGGGGGCCTTCCCTGCCGCCATATTGAGAAGGTCAGAAAACAGCGCACACGACCGCCATCTTTAGTGTGGCAGTGACGACACTTCCGCCCTTCGCCGCCATCTTGGGTGCTGGCAGAAGCCACTTCCGGTCGAGCCGCCATCTTTAGTGTGGTACACTTAGGGCCCCCGCCGCCCCTCACAAGGGCTTCTGTCTAGTCGGCTGCCTGAATCCGGCCCGGACTCCGACGCCGGCCCCGCGCTTTCCGCGCGATTTTCCGCCGTGCTTCCCGGTGCGAGGACACGGCTGGCGGGGTCAGCCGCGCCGGAGGCGGGCGACGGCTCCGCGACCGGCGGCAGGCATCGGCAGGGACACCTCTCGCAGGGGGCCTACTGCGTCCGCCATCTTGAGTGTGGCGGAAGTGTAAACCACCCTCTGCAAGGTCCTGGCAGATAATAAAATAATAAAATAAAATAAATACTATAATATTCTAATAAAAACGTCACTTAACGCCGTCCCGAGAGCGCGGAACTGCGCCTTCCTTTCCGAGCCGCCTCCTTGAGAGCGACACGCGGGCGGCTCTATGCCGACCGTGCCCGCCCGGTGCCTCCCGCCCGGGTCGCGCTGCGACCGCGCCTCTGCTGCCCGGCAAAACCGGCCCCGCCGGGCCGCCCCCCGCGCTGTCATTCCCCGCGGTCACCGCCCCGCACGGCGCCCGCTCCTTTCCATAGCTGTGGCCCCGCTCGTGCACGGCCGTGTCCCTTGGCGCTGCGAACCGCCCTTCGCCCCTCCCCTCCGCTGACAGACCCGGCCCCGCTCGCTCCCGCTCCTTGCCACGCTCGGCAGCCACCGAGGCCGCCGCCCTCTCGGCTCAGCCGGCACCGGGCGGCAGCAGCGCCGGGGCGCCGTGTCGGGGGCGGCAGTGCCGCGCTCTCGCCACCAGGCGGCAGCAGCGCCGCCCAGCTCAGCCCGGGGGCAGGCACAGAGCACAGGGAAAAGCCGGCTCCGGGCGCTCTGCAGCTCCTGCAGCCCGAGCGTCTCGGCTCCTGGGGCCAGGCGCTTGCTGCTTTCCTTCCTACAGAAAAACGCCGGCTCCTTATTCTCAAAACTTGCTGATCTCTATTCCCAGCTTCTTATATTCCTGTATGCGACAGAGTAGACAGAGAGGGCTGGCTTATTTCAAAATGAATTTACATCTAAATCAGTAGCATTTGCCTATAGACGTAAAAGTGAAGAACTTAACAGGTTTTAGTATTCTGCACACAGCCCTCGCTGGAAGGAATGGTAAAAAGTTAAAAACAAATGAAATTTTTAAAGTAGAAAGTTAGAAACAAAGTTACAACGGCAGAAATTTAGAAACAAACAAAGAGGTAAAATACAAGAAACAAACAAATTTCTAAAGGGAGAAAGTTGAAAACAAACAAAGTTAGAAACAAACAAACAAAAAAAAATTAGAAACAAACAAAATTAGAAAGGTAGAAATTTAGAAACAAAGTCAGAAAGGCAAGTGTTGAGCCTTTGACAGGGTACCCCTCCTGCTCGGACCAGGGTGAAAGAGCAGAGGAGGCTGCTGTTCTGCTAAGTTCTTTATTTCACGGTCTCACAGCTGTCTTGAAGGCAGAGTTCGAATGGGGTTACATGATAAAGCCAAGCAGCAGCAGCAGGCAAAACCAGCTTCTTCTATATGCTCCATACACTCTATTTTTTCTTACAGAAGTGTGGATTCTATTTGTTCATTGACCAGTAAGATAAACACACGATTCTAGTTTTCTTTTCCTTAAACCCATCCTGGTCTAATTCTAACAGTCGTAAGCCTCACACAAGTGTCATCTGCCCTTGTTCCATAAGGAATCCCTCTACAGACAGGGAGTTGTCACCGGCCCCGTGCTCATGGGCTGCAGGGGACACCTGCACTGAGGAGGAAATGGAAATGGGAAAGAGGGAAATGCAACCTGGTGGGACGCACCTCTGGCACCACATTTCCTCTTCTTCCTGCTGTCCTGGAAAGCCCCAGGTAAATCCGGTCCCTCAGACCCTGCATCCCTGAACACCAGGAGAGCCGGTGTTTTAGCCAGATCCCAGTGCCCTGCACGGCTGCGCTGACACGAGCACAGGCTGACCGTTCCGCCCAGCACCATCCCTCATTTTCCTCCCACGGCTCCCCAAGCATCCCCAAACCACCCCAGCGTGTCTGTGCCGGGGCCAGGGCCTGCCCAAGCCCGACCAGAGCCCTGCACCAGCTTCCACCCCCGGGTGAGCTGGGAATGCACTGAGAGCTCGGCTCCCCGGGCTCCCCAGCACCCAAACCGGTCCTCAGACACACAGAAATGCCCAACCTGCCCCTCTGGGCACAGCCAAACACCACAATTCCATCATCCCCAAGCAACTCTGGCACTTGCCTCTTCACCTCCGCCCATTTCCAGTAGCCGTGGCTAGGACCGGGCTGTCAGAAATAGCATTCCCTAGGCAGTTCATCCCAGCACAGAGGAGAAGAGGAGCCTGTCCCTGACCCACACCATGGGCAGGACAAGGGGGGCCCTAGCTGGCTTTGCCTACTCCAGCACCAAAGCTCTTGGTCCCAAAGATGGGGCGAGTTCAGTGGTTTTTCCTGTCCTGAAAGAGAGCAGAAAAGGGAAGTTAATCCCACTGTGGAATCCAAGACTCCTGCATTTCCTATTTCTGCTCTGATTGCTCACCGTGGAGTTTTAGCTACGGAAAAAAAAAGGAGAATGACACCATATCAAATAAAAAGTGCCCTTTTCCAGCATTTTTATTCCAGGCATTAAAAGGATGCTCATTTCTCTTCTAGCATCGTTTCCCTCATTTTAGGAGAACCGTTTTCATCCCAGGCCCCACTCGTCAGTTGTTCGATCCTCTGGCACTGGATTTGGACAAAAGAAGGGACGCACCTGGACTGCAGGAAATCACTGAGAGAAACCCTTCCAAAACGTGACAGAGAAAAACAACAGGAGATGCAGGAAGACACATCCCTCATTTGCACGTCTGGAACGCTTTTCTAAAGACTTCTCTGCATCTGGATGCTCTTTGCTCTTGGCTTTCTTCACAGGAATGCATTTGCTGCTAAACACGTCTCAGACCCTTACCTGATCGGGATAAGGTGGGATGGAGATGAAGACTCCCACAGGGAATAGCCAGGGAGATGCAGGGCCTGGGAACATCAAGGACGGAGAAGAGAAGGAACAGGGATTGTTTTTCTTGTTTAGAGCCAGCAGTGCTGTGAGCTTGGAGAACACACGGCACCGCAGGGATCCAGGGCAGGAGCGGGATAACTGCGGGATAAGGGGAATCTGCTCCCACTCCAGGGCTGTGCCAGTGAAGGAGGGGAATTTTTTAGTGCCTTCATTACACACAAAAACCAAACCCAGCACCACCGAGCTGGACTTTCGTGAGCTGCAAAACAAAGCGGCCCCTGGCCTTTGGGGGAACACAACCTCACCGAGTCACGGAGCCAGGGGATGACACTTGGGAATGATCCTTGCTGCTGCCTGCAGGCAAATCAGATGAGGGAGCCACAGGAGCTGCGGGGTTTCCTGCTCTTCCTGCAACGCCATCGGTCCAGACCAGGAGACCTTTCCTGGAACAGATCTTCCCTGTAAAGGGAGCTACACCAAAGCTCAAGCCCTCATTTAGAGACCCTTGGAAAAGCAAAGGTGAGAGGGGATTACCTGGAGCCCCAGGGGACCGAGGCGAAGGCAATGAAGAAGCAGACAGCAAAGTGCTTCCACTGCTTCTCACTCCAGCAAAGGGAACATCGCTGGAATTTCATGTCCGGCGTCGCTCCCAAACCCCACAGGTGAACCCACACGTACTCCAGGGCTGATCTCCTTCAAACTTCCAGCAGCACAGACTCACCGGGAGGAACTGCAATCCAAGGACACACATCAGCAACCGTCTTCCCGCTTGCCCCTCTCTCCACATTTTCCCTTTCCAGCGGGATGCAGGTGCCACCCCCCAGAGGCAGGAAAACTGCCTTGCAATCCGCTACAAAACCTGCCTGGAAAGCCCAGGATGCCCGGAGCCAGCAGCCGTTTCTCCTGGAGCTCCTGCTGACAGGCATTTGAAGCCTGCTGTGCCTCACAGCTGCTTTTCTGCCAAGGGCATTCCCATCTTTTCTTTTTTAGCCCAAAGAAAGGTTTGCAAAGCTGAGTTTTGTGAGAAGCGCTTCATATTTGGATCATTCTTAACTTGGAGTTTCCCTTGGCACCAAAATCAGGGGCTCACCTTTTGCTTGGAGCTTGGCTGAAGTCCTCAGCAATGCCAGGGAATGTGGCCATTGGAGGCTTTGGGCAGATTTGGCTCATCTGCCTTTTTAGGCCTTGTTTCTTTCTCTCAGCCTTCCCACTGGATTGTGGCCTCCGAGGAATACGTAAAATCCCATTCCATTCCTATTCTTTCGGACAATTTTTTGTACCGTCCCTGTACAAAACGAGGCCCCCTGTTCGGATGCTTTTCCCCACCGTTCCCCGGCACTTTCATCTGCCGGTGCATTCCCTGCGTTGCTTGGGCTCTTCCCAGCTCTCTGAGCTCCTTCACAAGGCAGGAGATCGATTTGGCCCAGGAACTAAACCCTCCCGAGGAATTGTCTGATGCCATCTCCGCATTTGGCACCTGATCCTTGTGCTCAAAGGATCCCTCTTTCTTCCCTTCAGCCAATTCCAAGGCTCGCTGCCCCCAGCTGCGATCAGGCCCCAGCCTGATCCCTGCAGTCTTCCCTGCCGGGATCCTGCTCAGGAATCCCTGGGCTACAAACGTAAGAATTCATTCTTCCCACCCCTGCCCAGTTCCAAAGGATTTGGTGTCTGCCTTACCCGGCTGGAGCCTGCTTCCAACTCTGTTCTTGCTGCTTCTGCTGCTTTCCAGTTCCCAGGAATTCCACCGACGGAGCGACAGCGTTTTCCAGCTCCGCCAGGATTCCCTCTGCTGCGTTTGGGTGCTGGAAGGATATCAAAACCAGGCTCTCTGGGGCTTTACTATCAGGAAATTACATCCCCGGATTTGTTCATTTCCAAATATTATCTCTTCCCAACAAAGCACTGGGCATCCAAGGAATACAGAAAGTGATGGGCTGACCACTGCTTACTCCTCTGGAATGTCAGAGCTTGGAAAAAAAGGGCACTTGAGGCTTCTCCTGGTGCTGCCCGTGAGGTGTATTTTACTTGAGAGCCCCTTCCCGTGTCTTTCCCTGTATCCACCAAAAAAGCCACCCGTTCATTCCCCAGCTGCTTGCTTCCTCCCTCTTTTCCTGTATCCAACGGAATTTTAACAGGTCAATAGTCCCCTCTGCAAGAGCACCTTTCATTCCAAACCTAAGAACAAACGAATCACTTCCCTTCCACCGTCCTTATTAGGATTCCACTGAGAGCAGTGGATGGAAAATGATCCTCTCCTGGTCCCTGCTGGATTCCCGGAGCAGGGATCCTTTCCCTCCTTCCCCCCACCACGGTGCCCTCCTCCCCCTCCCGCCCCACCCCACACCCTTTTCAGGCTTTGTTCCACAGCTTTTGCCTCCAGGCCTCAGATCCTTTCGTTCTCCACGAGCTCCCAGCAGCTCCACAGCCTTCCCTCTCCCATCCCGACCATTTCTCCGGGAATGGAGCTCCGCATTTCAATTGCCTTCTCTTTTCTCTGACAATTCCCACCAATCCAGAAGACCTAAAGCTGACACAAGGAACACTCGGTGCCCACAAATCCAAACCCAGACCCGGCCATCCCCAAACCAGCAACTCCCGGACAATTTGCGTTCATTCCAACCTAACACTGAGGACTCACCCAACCCTTCAAAATTCCCAAGAAATATCCTGTTGCCTTCACAGCTCCCAGGGGATTCTGCTTCGTGCTCACACGAAGGATTTGGGACTTCCCTGAAAAAACCCGTGCAGGGCACGCTGGAATCCCCGATCCCGTGAATCCGGGGAGCGTTAAAAGCTCGGTCCAGCCTGGGCCCCCGGAAATTTTTGCCAAGTATCCCCCAAGTCCTCGGGATAACAGAACTCTCTGGTACTGCATTTTTGGCGTTGTAAAGCCTGGAATCCCTTTATTCCTAGTGCTGGGCTCTGCATATGGCCGAGAAAATCCCGGCCTCCACACAGACCCAGGTTCCAAACTTTTGGATACATTTCAGCGAGCCGAGAAATTCACCTTCCCTACTTCTTCTTAAGGGCATCCTTCTCTTCCCTTACCCGGCGTGCTCTCTCCCACTGGGGGTGGGTTTTCCCCTTCCCATGCTAATTAGTCCCTACTTCTAGGAGGTTTAGGTACCTTTCTTCCCTGGGACGGATTTCTTAACACAGCTACCGAGGCTTTGGGAGTCTCCTTTATCTTCTACTTTCTGGATCCATAAATGCCACAATCCAGACGCCCAACTTCAACAAGACATCCTTTCTACCTAAAAACACACACTCTCAACTCTTAGATCTTTTAAAGTTTTACCCCCGCAAAATTCCCCTATTTTTCCACCACTGAATTCCTCAGTCCTGCTTCCAAGGATTTCTTGAATTACCACGGGGCTTTTCTCAAGATTTACCCCCACGACCTTCCCTACGTGCCCACTGCTCATCACCTCATTTTTCCCTCAATGTGCTCGTTCTCCACCCCAGAGAGTTTGTCAAGTGTTGCCTCCAAAATGTTCCCCATCTCTCCACTACTCAGTTCCCCATTTTGCCTCCAAAATATTCATTCTGTCCCCTCCAGATTGCATCCACTTTTACCCCCAACGTTTTATTTCCTCTACAATATTAATTAAACCTTTTCCACCCCAAAAATGTGCATTCTCTCCCTTAAACAGCACCTCAGCTTTTCCCTCAAAAATGCCCCAGAGAGAAACTCAGATTCAGACCCCAAACTCCCATTTTCCTACACAAACAGTTCTTGTGGCCCCTCTCAATTCCCCCAGGCTTTCAGCTAAAGGAAGAACTGGAAGCCTATTTCCTCATCTCCACCCTTGTTTTGCTGTCCTGGAAAACCTTGCGATCCCACACTTTCTCCAAGAGATCTGCTGGGACTACTGGAAGGTTTGCTCTCTCAGAGAGCCAGGGGGCTTTACAGCACTTGTTCCTCTGCATCTTCACCCTTTTATCAGGTTTCCCCTGGAACGGTGTTGTGGGAGAAGCTTGGAACTACCAGAAATGGATCGCGTTCACATTTTTTCCCCACCAGTTTTTATCTGGTTTCAAACTCCTGGAATTACCCTCAAATGTGCCCAGGAACACTGCTGTGAAAGGATCAATGAGAAGAACAGCCGGAAAGCAGAAAACCACCTCCAGCAGCAGCCACAATGATCCCATTTCTCTTCTTACCTGGTCCTGCCAGAGCTCCCAACAGCCATTCCCATTCCAAAACAAGAGCTATGGAAGACATTCCTGCTGTCCGTGAGGGTGAGGTGGCAGTTCTGGATGTTCTTCGCTGTGCAATCAGACAACAAACAGAGTGTAAATGATCCTGGTGGTCCCTTCCAAGCCAAACCAGCCCGTGATTCCATGCGTGGATCAGCACCTGTCCCAGCTCCATTCCAGAAACCTCCTCCCACTAACCCAGAACTTTCCTTTTTCTGCTCAACATCAGGGCTTTGCTGCCGAGTGCCCCGGGCAGGGGACGCCTCAGCCTTCCCTGGGACCGCAGCATTCCCTGGGCTGCCTCAGCATCCCCTGCGCTGCTGTTCCACGCCCATCCCGTGGTCCAGCGCCTGCGCGGGCTGCAGTGCCGGGCTCTCCCCACGAGGCGGCAGCACCGGGAGCGAGCAGCCCCGGCCGGTCCCGCTGTCTCGGGGCAGCTGCGCCTTTAACCCGCCCTGAGCCGGCGGGGCCGTGAACACAGCGGGCACAAACGCCACCGCTCCCCTTTATTTCACCCTCAGAGGCACAGGATCGCAGCATTTCCTGGGCTGCAAGGGACCCACAGGGAGCATCGAGTCCAAATCCTGGCCCTGCACCCCAAGAATCCCACCCTGTGCCCGAGAGCCTTGTCCAGACCCAAACTCTTCCCCCAAGATCCTGAAAACACAGCGGGGCTGGGAGAAGGATGACCACGGAGGATTTTTTTATACAGATCTCCTTGCACGATCGTTAAATAATATTATTAGACAGTCCATGAACGCATCCCTGTGCCGGAACACTCATCCCTGGGCCGGAATACCGATCCCCCGCGGCCCCCACCGTCCGCTCGGGGCTGTCCCCGTTCCCCGCTCACCTCCGAGCCCGGAGCACCCGCCCCGGTGCCCCCGGCCCGGCAGCGCTGCTCCCCGGGCTCCCCGCCATCGCCGGTCCTGGCGAAGAAGGGCGGAAGTCACCGGTACCGCACCGATGTGGCTATTCGACCTTCTCAAGATGGCGGCCGCGAAGGACCCCCCCCCCCCCCCCCCCCCACCCCCGCGCTCCGTCTATTCGACTGCCTGAATGCTCCCGCCTGCCCCAGGCGCCGCTGACCCCACAGTCGGTGTCCGCGTAGCGGGAAACGCCTCAGAAAATTGCGTGCAAGCGCTGGGCTGGCGTCGGCGTCGGCGTCGCGTTCAGGCAGCCGAATAGACGCAGCTTGGGGGGGGCGGGGGGGGGGGGGGGGCCTTCCCTGCCGCCATATTGAGAAGGTCAGAAAACAGCGCACACGACCGCCATCTTTAGTGTGGCAGTGACGACACTTCCGCCCTTCGCCGCCATCTTGGGTGCTGGCAGAAGCCACTTCCGGTCGAGCCGCCATCTTTAGTGTGGTACACTTAGGGCCCCCGCCGCCCCTCACAAGGGCTTCTGTCTAGTCGGCTGCCTGAATCCGGCCCGGACTCCGACGCCGGCCCCGCGCTTTCCGCGCGATTTTCCGCCGTGCTTCCCGGTGCGAGGACACGGCTGGCGGGGTCAGCCGCGCCGGAGGCGGGCGACGGCTCCGCGACCGGCGGCAGGCATCGGCAGGGACACCTCTCGCAGGGGGCCTACTGCGTCCGCCATCTTGAGTGTGGCGGAAGTGTAAACCACCCTCTGCAAGGTCCTGGCAGATAATAAAATAATAAAATAAAATAAATACTATAATATTCTAATAAAAACGTCACTTAACGCCGTCCCGAGAGCGCGGAACTGCGCCTTCCTTTCCGAGCCGCCTCCTTGAGAGCGACACGCGGGCGGCTCTATGCCGACCGTGCCCGCCCGGTGCCTCCCGCCCGGGTCGCGCTGCGACCGCGCCTCTGCTGCCCGGCAAAACCGGCCCCGCCGGGCCGCCCCCCGCGCTGTCATTCCCCGCGGTCACCGCCCCGCACGGCGCCCGCTCCTTTCCATAGCTGTGGCCCCGCTCGTGCACGGCCGTGTCCCTTGGCGCTGCGAACCGCCCTTCGCCCCTCCCCTCCGCTGACAGACCCGGCCCCGCTCGCTCCCGCTCCTTGCCACGCTCGGCAGCCACCGAGGCCGCCGCCCTCTCGGCTCAGCCGGCACCGGGCGGCAGCAGCGCCGGGGCGCCGTGTCGGGGGCGGCAGTGCCGCGCTCTCGCCACCAGGCGGCAGCAGCGCCGCCCAGCTCAGCCCGGGGGCAGGCACAGAGCACAGGGAAAAGCCGGCTCCGGGCGCTCTGCAGCTCCTGCAGCCCGAGCGTCTCGGCTCCTGGGGCCAGGCGCTTGCTGCTTTCCTTCCTACAGAAAAACGCCGGCTCCTTATTCTCAAAACTTGCTGATCTCTA